>NW_028295090.1:0-178138 GCF_964341445.2 Mesoplodon mirus | reverse complement strand
TCGAACCTGTCTTGTAGTTTTCGTAAACTCCCTTGTACCCTCACCCCCTTCCATAAACCACCTAGGATTCATTCCCACATACATTCTAAATGCCAAACTCAGAGGCCAAATACACACTTATGTAGTTTTCTCCGATCTTGGATAGAATACTCGGGGGAAAAAACAATAATTTCACCATTCTTTTCAACTTCAAGTTTTGCTACAGGTAAACAAGGAAGGAAACATTTCTAGGTGCTTGGTTCCCAAAGGTTCAAGGAAAATGGGAGAATATGAGCAACAAAAATAAGATCTTTAAACACTGACCCCTCCCATGCCTACCATGTTTCCCTCTCAAAGAAGCAATGAGTAAAATAATAAGATGTCGTTTTTCATTCAGGATGATACAAATGAAAATGACCCATCATATGCAGTGTCGGTGAGCATGTAAGGAAACAGGCTCCATATACCCTGTAGGTAGGAGGGAAAACTGACACAGCATTTTTATAGGGCAACAGAAAATATGCACGATCTTCAGCCAAACAGTTCTGCTCCCTAGTATCTACTTTAGAAAAATATTGGCACTAGTGTCCCTAGAGGCCTCAGGAAGATCTTGTTTGTGATAGAGACGAAGTAGAGGCAACCACAATGTCCACTAGAAGAGGACTTTTCCCATCACCCCACAGTGGGTAAAAAGATTCAGCTTATCTGTGCTTGCTGACATGGAACATGTCCCCACTACCTGAAGTGAAAAAGTAATAGGGATAAAGTTTGTTCATTTGTATTTTTAAACATACACACCCCAAACCATACATTTTATATGCACGTGTATATATGCATTGAAGAAGGCTGACAAGGACGTGCATCAGAATGATAATGGTTACTTCTAGGAGAAAAGGATTATGGGGTGAGAGGGTTTTGATTTTTCAGAACTGTTCATACCATTACTTCCTAATTTATTTTAAAAAAGAGACACTGTGGTGATGGCTGAACAACCCTGTAAATATACTAAAAAAAATCACTGAATCGTACATTTGAAACAGGTGAATTTTATAGTATGAAAACTATATCTCAATAAGTCTATTAAAAATAATTAAAAGATGAGGATGATGATGTGGATGTTCGACAAAAATAATGTTGAAGTCATGCAAGGCAGGAAAGACCAAGAAAATGTCACAGAGAGGAGACTAAGAAGACATGACAACTAAATGCAATGTGGTACCCTGGACTGGATTCTTGAACACAAAAAAAGAGAAAAAAGACATCGTGGGAAAACTGGGGAAATATGCATAAAGTCTGTAATAGTGTCAAAAGGACTGAACCAATGTTAATTCCTTAGTGTTGATAACTGTACTGTGGTTATACAAGATGTTATCATTACAGGAAGCTGGGTAAGGAGTATTTCAGGACTCTGTACTATACTTGCAACTCTTCTGTAAATCTAAGAAAAAAAGTTTTAAAGGAGAAAAAAAACAAATAAATTTTAAAAAGGAAGAAGCAGCAGCAGGAGCAAATACCCTTGGCCCAGATGTATGGACACCCCACAGGCTCACTGCCATTCCCCACTCTCTGATTGCTCAGGAAGAATATGTTTTTTCTTTTAATCCTTTATCCATATGCTGTGAAGTTGTCATTCCCACCCCTCCCAAGTTTTCCCTAAGTTTTTTCCCCACAGGCACAGCTGACTGGCACAGTACCTGTTCCCCACCAAGGCAATGGCACAGAGGTCACCCTTCTGTACCCGAGGCAGACCAGCAGGGGGCACCACTAGCCCTGGCAGCATCAAATCTGCAGGAAACAAAAGCATCGCAACTAACTCCACAGTTTACTGCGTCATTTACTCACTTGCTCAACAAACATACATTTGTTAAGCATCAACTACATTATTCATAGTGAAAATAAAAAGTGGCAAACTGAGGATCAGACCTTTTCCTTCTGGGAGACTAGTGGTCAAACTGAAGCACCAAGCTGAGGGTCCACTTCCATGATCTATCTTATTCTGGTTTCCTAAATTCAGTTTATTAATCTAAAGTATAGCATATGGCAGTTCACAGAGCACTTTCATGTCACTTATCTTATTTAAGCCTTACAGCAGGGTCAGAGAGCTTATGGAAGCAGCCAAGTAAGAGATGCAACAGACATGAGGGAAGAATTCTACTTTTCAATCATATGAATGCACAAAATGGGTACATTTATTAAAGTAGTTGGCCTTTACTAAGTAGGTTTCAGCCACTATCCAGAATATAGGAAAATACTCTTACCTGCTCCCCCCACCAGTTTTTCAAGCACCAGGGGCCATGTTGTAAATGTTGCTAGAAGATCAGGATAAGACCACAGGGTGTACACTGTCCAAGAAGAGAGCCAGAAAACACTTACTGCCCAAAAGCCAACCCCCTGGGGAATGGCAAAGCCAAACACTGAGGCCACATTAATCAACATGTAGAAAAGAAACTCAAGTCAAAGCTAGAGAGAAGGTTGTAAGGGGATGCCCAAAGAAGCTGCATTCTTTTTTTTTATTAGGTTACCCCAAGTTTGTGAAGCGGTTTATATGTTATATGCTATTTACTTGAGAATCCTTGCTTCCTTTAGCCTTAGAGACCTGCATTCTTTACATATTTATACTGAGCTCTTTGCAGTAGTTTCTCTCAATCTACGATCTTGAGAAGTTATCACTTTTACTGGTCGGAAGACACATGAAGTGAGCTACAGCTCTAAGAGTCTGTTTAGCTGCCAAAGTTGGATATTTATGTGTAAGGCTAAAACTAGTGATGAAGTGAACATCTGCTTTTGCCTGTCCAGTATCCCTTTTCCCCTCCCTGGGAACTGAGTGCCCCTTTTCCTGTGGGAAACACATTCCATATAGTTTACATCAGGCTGACTCCCTTCTCAAAGAGGCTGCAGTCTTGAAGAAGGCGGAGACTTAAGAAACTGGGTGTCACTTGAGACTTGGAGGCACCTATTGTTCCACCTGGACGGCAGCAGCCAAACATGGCCATAGTGGATAAAAGTAGGGACAGAGCCCCAACGAGGATTCCTTTTATGTCCTCAGAAGCAAGTAATCCGAAACCAGGGCACCAGCCTGTAAGAAATTCTGAAACTTTCCCATGTTTATTATTTTTATTCTCTCTGTTTCCACAGGGATTAGCAGTAAAACCCTTAGATCAAAAAGGGCTTGTATGTGTACAGCAGCAAAGCAGGGTGGGGGTGGGGGTGGCCTGGGGTAGGAGACTGCACTGCACTGCTGCAGCCAAGCTGGGAGGAAGAAAAGCCCCCAAATGACAAAGTAGGTGTCAGCAGCCATGGAAAAGAGAAAAGGACACTGCCTCTCTGAGATCTGTGACAAAGAAAGCAAGCAAAGTATCCTGAGAGCCAGACAAGAGCCTAAGAAAGAATCCCTGTGAGACATCGCAACCAAAGTCCACCACTAAGACAGCTGGGTATGGAGTTTAACTAACCCAGCTTCTTTCCCATCACAGTATCTCTTCAGTATCTTAAGAAAATTCCACTAGTGAAAGTTTTAAGAAGCATTTTTTACATGCCCTGAAACTCCACCCTTTTCATGACCTCGGCTCCAATCCCTACTTAACCCACTAGAAACCAGTGTTTCTTCACCTCAGAATTTCCCTTGGCAACCACCCTCTTTTTGTGTTAACCCTTTTTTCCCCTCACTTCTATAGCAGTTTCTGATCTTGAAAGACCCAATTCTAGGGACACTAAATCCAAAAAGATTCTTAGGGAGATTTTGCATTTATTTGTTTTAAGGAAGACAGATTAATGGAAGAAACAGATGTTAGGCAAGGACCATAGTAATGGCCATCTCCATCCCATTGCCATACCTGTCGGATATAGATTTTTCTCCAGTTCAAATAGGATGGGGTTACCACCACTCACGTACACAGTCACTGCATCCCCTCTGTGAGCATACAACTTCACAATGTTGAGTTCTTCCTTTCCAGGTACTAACTCAGAGACCTGATCCGTTCCAAGAGTGGGGAAAACAGCTGTCACATCGGCCCGAAGCTTTCTCCTGCAGAGAGCACACATACCTGGTATGTATGCTGCCTGGATGGATTTTAATAAATATTGAGGACTCAAGACTTACTATAAAATCACGAGGCCCAAGAAAAAGACTGGTTGATGATGCCTTATTCTCACTCTTCCAAAACATCCCATTCTCTTTCTCATCCAATGTCTCATCTATTTTCACATGTTCCTGGGGCATGTCTTTCCATTTTACAAAGAGAGGAAAAAACTGAGATCCGGTAAGCGACCCAAGTTAGCCTGCCACTGGAAACTAAGCCCTGCCTTCCTGACTCCACACATAGCTCCTGGACCCACTCCTTTCTCATCTATGCTTGCCAAATCTGTCAACTTATGATTAAACAGCTCTGCTAGGGCACCAAGAATGACAACTATAGAACACTGCCTCCAAAATTCCCAAGGTGACACCTTCATTTGCAAAACTGAACAGATACAGTTCTTACCACATGTGCCTTATCCCCTCTCACCTCACCCTCCACCTGTCTCTCCTGCCAGTGGTAATCACTAGACACTTCTTCTCGTATACTTGTAGTTCTCTGTGCCCCATCTAATCTCTCCCAAGGGACTCAAAGCTCTTGGTAGGGCAGGGACCCCGTTTTCCTTCATTTTGGCATCCTCCACGACACCTTAAACAGACTGCAGTCAATACGCGCTGATTGAATTATACGCTTTCTCGTAAACTCACTAAAATATCCAAAAGACAGCCTGGGAGATAAATCAGGCCTCCTCTCCATCTTCACTCTCAAAACACGTCTAACTCACCCTTGCCCGCCCCCCGGGGTCCCTTCTCCGGCTGTACCCCTCGGCCTCAAGCCCAGAAAAGGCTGTGAGCCAGCCGAGCTTGAGAGATGTCTGGGTGCCCTGGTGGGCAGAGCAGGCTCTTCTCTCCCTCACCTGTCCGACCCCTTGATGGCCGTGTTGGACTTGACCCGAAAGGCCTTGGCAAACATGTCTGCTGGAGTGGCCTGGGGAAGAGAAGGAGACCACAGCACCCAGGGACTGTCAGGAAAGCGCGAGCACGGCAGCTTCCCAACCCGCAGTCCTGGGTGCAGCCATGCTTGGGCCGGCTGGGAAAAGGGCCCGGCTGGAAAAAGGGCCCGGCTGGAAACCGGGGCCGCGCAGCTTCGCGGCCACCCCTAGTGGCAAGGCTGGGAACTGAAGCATGGGGGGCGGGGCCGGAGAAGGCGGGGCGGATCCCTGCGCGGAGCGGTGCACCCTTTGGCCTCACCCCTTCTGCCGGGCTCTGCGCCTAGGCGAGTGGCTTGAGCGGGCGCGTCTGTAGTATCTCTGGGGCCAACAGCGATTCCGTTCATTTTTACTCCATCAGCGTTCTAGTGTGTTGAGTAGCAGCTCTGCCAGCTCTCATTCCATGCAGTTTAGTTCAGCTGCACAAAATTAATTGAACTCGTGTTTTCTTAAACTTGCAGGCCTCTTGAATGGTTTTCTTCAGGGCTTTTGTTTCTTAAGATCTTTACATTTTATTGCACACTTGGGGCCTCAGCTAGAATTCTTTCCGAGATTTTCTCCTTCCTGTTTTTTAATTTACATGAGGTGATAATAACAATAACAGGGAATCCACTTTAGTCCGAGGTTTGACCTCCTGTTAAGAGGAAAAAACTATACAAATGATCTTCAAATCTGTTATTTAAAACTATTTTTTTTTTTTTTTTTTTTGCGATATGCGGGCCTCTCACTGCTGTGGCCTCTCCCGTTGCGGAGCACAGGCTCCGGACACGCAGGCTCAGTGGCCATAGCTCAGGAGCCCAGCCATTCCGCGGCATGTGGGATCTTCCCGGACCGGGGCACGAACCTGTGTCCTCTGCATCGGCAAGCAGACGCTCAACCACTGCGCCACCAGGGAAGCCCTGAAACATTTTTGGTTACAAAACCCCACATTTTTGGACCTTTTTAGGTGCCTTTTGCATTCAGGCATTATTTGAGGGGATTTTGTTTCCAAAGCAATTTTAAAAACTCAGAGTGCTTATAAAAAAAATAATTTTGAGGCATAGTAAAATCAAATTATGGTTTGGCTTCTCCCTAGCAGTTTGATCTTGGGCCAATGGCTTATCCTTTCTGAAACTCTTACATTCTCTGTAAGATGTGGAGGTAATACCTACTTCACTGGGCTTCTGTGAGAAACCACTGAGATAACGCATGTGATATATTGCAGGGTGCTTTGAAATTTTCCCATAAATGGTAGATATTAGTCCAAAACAAACAAACAAAAAACAGTCTCAGGCAGGGGTGAGGGATTGGGTTTCCCTGAAAGGGACTGCTGTGTACCCTGGAAACAAGGATTTAATCACCTGGGGTCCTGGCCCCTACTAAACTTAATTTTGCTAATGAAAATTTCAGAGCAGAGTGTCCATCCACCAAGAAAAAAAAAATCCTGATTGCTTTAATGTGGTGATACAGTCACACAGAGGAGAAGTCCATCTGGGCTATAACAAAGATGAGGCCTTGCACAGTCTCTGTCCACCACCATCTCTGCCCTTAATCTGGGGTCAGCCACAGCTCCATCTCCTCCTGCACTTCTGACCCACCATGCCTTTATTCTGAACCACCCCAGCCATAAAGCCAACGTCAGAGGAGCCCAGAGGAGGAGAGTGCCACAGATCCTTCTCCGCTTGGGCCCCCACCCAGCCACACTCGGGGGAGTGTGATGCCAGACTCTGTGCTGTTGACCAGGCCTATTGCAGTACAGCCATGGAAGCAGTCTCTGACCAAGGAGCCTAGGAAGGTTACTCAAGGGCATACTAGAAATTTCAAGCTGTGAAAGCTATTGTACACACCATATGTCCTGGCTAAGAAGGCACAGATTAGCAGCCTAAAAATTAATTCATGGTTGACAAGTAGGAGCCAAGACCCAAGGGGATTCTGTACACAGCATCCTGCCTCCCTATTGGCAGAGCAAGATCTCCCTTTCCCCAGGAGGGTGCCATCCCAACTTCTCTGCCTGCATCAGGGGCCTGTGTGCTCCCTGCCGGTGGCCCTGTTGCTAGGCAAGCTGGCTGAACCCTGAGTCCAGCAAGCCTAGATTCTTTAACTTTCCCTTTGTGGCTCCAGTACAGCCCCACAGGGCTACCAACCTGCTGCCCACTCTTGGGTAAGCTGCAAACACAGGCTCTCTTTGATTTATGATTTGTACAAAAGGAAAGGTAGAAGTTAGAGTCCAGAGGGTAGAGCCAAGAACTGTCATTCACAAGACTTCAGCCATAATCAAGGAACTGGCAACACATGCCTTGATGCATTTCGTATTAGCTATAATCAGTGACTCCATTTTTCTCCCCGTTGAGGAGTGTCTACAATGGTTACAGGTGGTTATAATATGCCTGTCCCAACATTGTATGTCAAATTTGTTTGGGGCAGAAAGCTTGTGTCTTTTGTTCACAGATCTTTAGGTCAAGAACTGTACTCAAGCAGCTATACTCAAGGAAATACACCTGAGGCTCATTATCCACAGCTGGACCTGATTTAGATGATGCGATCCTTCATTTTGAACAGATAAAGGAGTGAAATTTGAGGGGACCTGGGGAAGAAGTTAATATGTTTTGCAATTAAGAGGCACATGCGTCATTGAAGGTCAGAGGGTAGATGCTGGTAGCCAGACTCCAAGAGGGCTCTCAGTGGTCTTCATGTGCTTATGTGGTCCCCTCCCACATGAGACCAGGGCTGACTTCTGTGACCATTAGCATATGGCCAAAGTGATATTGTGTGACTCCTTATGGCTAAGTCATTGCCATTTCTACCTTGGTCTCCTAGATTTCTTGCTCTGGGGGAAACCCCCCACCATCTTGAAAGGACACTCAGGAAGCCCTGTCAAAAGGTCCGTGTGGAGAGGAACCCATCTCCTTGCACCAACTTGCCAGCCATGTGATTGAGCCACCTTGGAAGCACAGCCTCCAGCCCTGGGCAAGTCGTCCCATCCCACATGCTTTCAAGCCTTCCAGCTGAGGCCCCAGCCATCAGGGATCAGAGACTAGCCAGTCCACTATGCCCTGTCTCAAGTCCTGATCCACAGAAGTCATGAGATGGTAAATAATTGCTGTTTTAAGTTATTAAGCTTGGGGATGGTTTGTTATGATGCACTGGATAACTAATACAGGAACCCAAGCATTTCTCACTCCCAGTGCATCCTGAGATAGCCAGTTGGTCCATGTCACTGTGATTGAAGCCACAACTGTGTACAGTCCAGCTGTTCTCCCAGGAAATCATCCTCCACTGGCTCTTTTGCTTACGATGTGGAAATTGAAAACCTAAAAGCCTAAGATGTTGAACTCACAATATAAAAGGGGGACACAGGAGGCAAAGATACGCACATCGGATGCTTGCACTTGCAAAATAAAACCACAAGGCAAATTTGAAGAAGGCAGAGTTCCACTATGCCCAGCTCAGCACTGATATGTTGCCTGGTATTCAGGGATAGGTGGGTGCCAGCCAAGACCAGAGCACCCAGTCTGAGAACAGCTGCATCCACTTCCCAGCCAGCCTGCCACACACGCCCTGGGAGCCCTGAGCTGCCCCCTGCTTCAGCACGGTGAGGACTTTCTTTGTGAGTTTGATGCCCACCTGTCCTTTCTCTTTTCTTGGGACTGCTCAAACTAGATATTCAGCTGGGCTTTTGAAAATCCCCTTTCCTCTTCATTGCCTCCCCCAAACTCACGCACCCAAAAGCTAATGAACCTGCGCGATCCCAGGTGAGGCCTGTAGGAACCCTCAGACACTGGCAATTGGGCAAAAACAAGAGTTGTATAGCTGCTCAGAAGTAAAATCTTTTACATCTCAGAAAGTTACAGTTATTTCCTTGCCTGGGATAGATCTGGAAGGGACTGATCTAAGGTTCCTGTTGCAGAAACCTGTCGTTGGAAACTCTCAGAACCTAATAGACTCTGGGAAAACACCACAGATGACCTGCATTCCCAGGGACCTTTGAGCTCGGAGCTGGATGTCTGTGGTGAGGAGGAAGGAAAAGCCAAGGGCATGGGGTGACTGAGGAGGAATGGAAGCCCTGCAGCCAGCTGTGGGCTTCTGATTGTGGCTGTAAGAGGGAAGACCAGGCAGGGCACAGGCAAAGTCTAGATGCAAAGCCCTGGGGCTGAGTCAAGATGCTTCCTTAACTTCAAAGTCAGGATTTCACATAGTACCAGACCCTTAGAGAAATGTTCCTTTGTAACTGATGCCTAATGTACTTCTGGATCCTGTGATCAAACCTAGAGCTAGAACTGCCCAGATCACACAGCAGAGGCTGTAGTTGAAAGAGGCTCAGGGGACAAGTGCTGCAGGTATATTGCTGAATGTCACAGTTCCTCTGGTTCTGTGCTGTCCACAGCAAAGCCAAGCCCAGACAGGCTGGGTTTTGTCTATCATTTCATTTCTAGAGGACTTGAAGGCAAGAGAATTTCTAGAATCTGGGATTGGGCAACACTTCTGGAGTATGGGAAGGCTGGATGTTTAGGGGTGGATATCCAGAGAGGGGAAACTCTGGGGAAGAAGGGCAGGAACATGGGCTTCACGTCTGCAAGCGCTGATGTCTGCTTCCTTTGCTTTGGAAAGAAGCAGATGAACATCTTTGCTCGGGTCAGTGATGTCAGCCCAGCCTAGGGTTCAGGTCCAGCCTTCAGAGAGCCTGTAAATTAAGGGTGGGGACAGGATTTGACCCAAAAGTATCCGTTACGACCAGTCAGAATGCCCCATTGCCCTGCTTATCTACCAACTCCACTGTCCCTCAGGCTACACAGGATTAATGACAGGGAAGAACACCGTGTGACAATGGAGGCAGAGACTGGAGGAATGCAGCCACCAGCCAAGGAATGTCAAGGGTTGCCAGCAGCCACCAGAAGCTAGGAGAGAGACATGGAACATAGCCTCCCTCAGAGCCTCCAGAAGGAACCAACCCTGCTGACACTTTGAGTTTAGACTTCTGGCCTCCTGAACTGTGAGAGAATAAATTTCTGTTGTTTTCAGCCACCCAATTTGTGGTAATTTGTTAACCGCAAACAAATACAAGAGAAACTAATACAAGCCCTGTGAAACTAATACAAGAGGAGTAAAAACATATGCTCACAAAAAGATCTGAACACAGGGGCTTCCCCGGTGGCGCAGTGGTTGAGAGTCTGCCTGCCGATGCAGGGGACACGCGTTCGAGCCCTGGTCTGGGAAGATCCCACATGTCGTGGTACAACTGGTCCCGTGAGCCGCAACTACTGAGCCTGTGTGTCTGGAGCCTGTGCTCCGCAACAAGACAGGCCGCGACAGTGAGAGGCCTGCGCACCGTGATGAAGAGTGGCCCCCGCTTGCTGCAACTTGAGAAAGCCCTTGCACACGTTCGAAGATCCAACACAGCCAAAAATAAATAAATAAATTAAAAAAAAAAAAGCAAGCAAACAAACAAAAGTGAAGACTCCCCAGCATCAGGGTGACCAGCAAGTACTATTTTGAAGGGAGTAGTGGATATTAAGACAGATTTCCATCTTTCAGGGAGCGGTTTCTAAAAGTCTGGTGACATTGACATCTTTGCTGAGAGCCTGCTATATGCCAGGCACTGTACTTGATGTAGGGAATATGAAGATTATCAATAAAACAAAGTGCCCGTCTCAGGGAGTGAGACAGACCCGTGCACATATCATTATAATCAGGGCCAGTGGAAATACCCGGATTTTCCTCAAACCCAGATATGTGCTTATTTGTTTAGAGGAGAGAGGGACTGAGCTGGTCAGGGAAAAGGGCAGAGAAGAACAGCTTTCAGACCTAAAATCCCTGCAGACAACTGAACCCACCCTCCACAGAAGGCAGTTTCGACATCATGTTTCCCTGAAGCTCCCTTGGGAGTCCTACCTTTGTCCCCCAACTGTCCCCACAAGGCACTTATCCAAGAATTTCTTCCAGGCACGTATGGTTGTCTCCATAAGAGAAATCCAGATAAAAACGATATTCTCCATCTTTGTACATTTCTGGTTAATTTTAACCCTCCTAATGGACTAACTCCCTGGGAAAATGTTTGACTACAATATCCCTTAATCCAGCTTTTACTGTAATACAAAGAGGTACATGAAATTAGAGGGTTATGAACATTGAGACATATTGGTAGGGCCCTTAGAGTTGGGATTAAATTATCTCACATGAGAAGTACTTCACGAGTTGTTTTACAGAGCATAGGGGGCATTTTTGATGGAGAGGGCAACCTGCTTCCCTCATTCAGGTGACAGGTGAGATGCATTTCAAAGCCTGGTGTCCAGGCATTTGAGATTGGGAAGGTGAAGATTTCCAGTAGCCAGGTGACTCAATGTGGATTATCAGGATTTAAGTGACACCAGTAAAGCTGATCTCCAATGTCCAGCTAGTAAATATCAGCGAGTTTTGCTGCCCAACATCCATTCATCCCTTTTCTGGAATCTACTATAGCAATTTTTCTCTGGAGAATTGCTGTCTCCCTAACTCCTTGTCTAATGTACTTCAGATGACACTGCTTTTTGCTCCAGGTGGCTCTAGCCCGACCAATCAGAGCACTGCATTTTCCTGGCCAGAGATTTGTTTCAAGGATGGATCCAATCAAAGCCCACAATATATAGTGAGACTTTGTGGAAACCACTGAGAGAGCTTTTCCACGGAGTTGATCCTGGAACCGCTGGTATGCACCTTGTTTGCACAGAAGAAGCCTGAGAATGAAGCCAGTGTGAGACAAGCAATGGGGAGAGAACAGAACATACACCATACCTGAATTAAGCCCTACTGCTTTTAAAAATTGCAAAAAAAAAAGTTTATAATACATCTTCTTTAAGCAGTTTTAGTTGGGTTTTTTGATACTTGCAATAGAAAAAGTCCTGACCTGTACACTAGGTGATAGAGAATTGGTTTCCTTGGCCCACGCGCCATGAGTAGAGCAGACTTAGTAGGCTTCCAAAGTACAGGTGACCCAGTAGAACTTAGTCTCCAAGGTCCACACTAGTGAGTTCCAAACCTTATTGATGACCAACAGACACAACAAAAATATCAGTGGAGCTCCTTACCAAGAAATTCTTGATCACTCTATCTGGTGAAATGGAGGATAGGCAGAAATGGATATTTTTCAAAAGCACCCGTATCATTTATCTATTGCAGCACCCCAAAACTTAATGGCTTAAAATAACAATACCTATTTGCTCACAGTTCTCAAGGGGCTGCTGACTTGGTTCTTCTCTTAGATTTGCTTGGGATCCTCATGTGGCTGCTGTCATGTGGCAACTCATCTCCTGTCTCAAGTGCTAGCAGTTGATGTTGGCTGAGGATTCTCCACCAATCTAGCTGCAACTTGTCCATATGGTGGCAGCAGATAAGAGAGAGAGAGAGAGAGAGAGAGAAACTGTAAGGTCTCTGAGGCCTAAACTCATGAGCACACAAGACCAATTCCATCCCATTCTATTGGTCAAAGCAAGTCACATGGCTAGCCAAAGTCAGGAACTGGGAAACTAATCTCCACCACCTAATAGGAGAAGCTGCAAAGAATATGTGGCCGTGTCTAATCTACCATAGTACCCAAGCTTCTTAAGCTTTAATGTAACAAATACCACAAACTTAATGGAGTAAAACAACACAGATTTAATATCTTACAATTCTGGAAGTCAGAAGTCCTAAAATCAATTTGTTGGCAGAGCTGTGTTCTTTCTGGAGGCGCTAGGGGAGAATCTGTTTCCTTACTTTTTTCAGCTTCTAGAAGCCACCTTCATTCCTTGTTTTGCAGCCCCCTCCTCAAGCTTTAAGACCAAAACCAAGCATCAGATCTCCCCACCTCCCCGACTTCTGCTTCCATTGTCACATCTTCTTCTCTGACCCTCCTGCCTCCCTCTTCCATTTTATAAAGACGCTTATGGTTACACTGGGCCCATCCTGATAATTTAAGATAATCTCCCGAATTTAAGATCCTTAATCACACTGCAAAGTCCCTTTCGCCATTTAAGGTGACATACTGACAGGTTCTGGAGATTAGGACACGGACATCTTTGGAGGATGATTATTCTGTTACCACATTTGGGAATCTTAGATCAAGGGAAACTGTCACATAATTCAAAGGATCCAGTGATCTAGTCTGGGTTACCCTGACAGGCTCTGCATGCTCAGGCAGCGTACAGGCAGTCAAAGGACTGGGCTCCATTTTTTTTTTTTTAATATTTATTTGTTTATTTAGCTGCACCAGGTCTTAGTTGTGATGCGTGGGATCTTCGTTGCCGCATGCAGGATCTTCATTGTGGTGTGCAGGATCTTTTAGTTGCAGCATGTGGGATCTAGTTCCCTGAACAGGGATTGAACCCAGGCCCCCTGCATTGGGAGCATGGAGTCTTAACCACTGGACCACCAGGGAAGCCCCAGGACTGGGCTTTAGATTCAAGCAGACCAAGGTTTGAATTCCAGTTCACCACTGTCAACTGAAAAAAAGTACACAACGTGAGAGTGGTGATTAAGTTTTATTTGGGGCAAAATGAAGACTATATCCCAAGAGACAGCCTCTGAGATAACTCTGAGGAACTGCTCTGAAGAAGTAAGGGGGGAGGTCAGTATATATGTGATTTTGGTGAAGGAGGATACGTGCAATCAAGCACACATTTTGGTAGAGGGTTGCTGTTAGTCACAAGGAACAAATGTCTCCACTAATGATTTTAGTATTTTTCTACATACGAGAAGATGCAAGAAATGGGGCTCATGAAATCTTACCCTAAAAATATCTTTCTGAAGGCCTGTTCTGCCAGTTTTTCCCAGAGCACAGAATGCCTCATCCCTGATCTCTTCCCCGAACTCCTTTCAGGGTGTGTTGAAGGTCAGCCACTGCAGTGGCCAGTGACTTCATTCTTGTGGTGCCAGATGGCAAGTGACAACTTTTAGTTGGCAGTGCCCGATCACGGTCATAAATTCGACCATGGTTTGGGAGGCACTTCGTGACCATTTTGTCCCAGAGTGCTAAGACATTCCTGCGCCAGGTGAGGAATTTTTCGATAGGCAACTCAATGTGCTGTTACTGGACTAGGCCCTATTAAGAGTAGCCAAAGTCTCTGGACCACAAGACAGTCTCACTAGTCTGTTATGGTACAGGAAATGATTCCCTCTTGTTGCCTTTTCCCATATCTAGAGTTACACTATTATGGTCATTGATCTGATATAGAACTATGTATCTGGTCAAATGTTCCAAGTTCACCTAGTCATCATTTTATCAAAGTCTCAGTCACACATTTGATAATGCAAAAAACAACAATTTTAGGGCTTCCCTGGTGGCACAGTGGTTAAGAATCTGCCTGCCAATGCAGGGGACATGGGTTCGAGCCCTGGTCTGGGAAGATCCCCCATGCCACGGAGCAACTAAGCCTGTGCACCACAACTACTGAGCCTGCACTCAAGAGCCCGCTAGCCACAACTACTGAGCCCATGTGCCACAGCTTCTAAAGCCTGTGCACCTCAACAAGAGAAGCCACCGCAATGAGAAGCCTGTGCACCGCAACGAAGAGTAGCCCCCACTCGCCGCAACTAGAGAAAGCCTGCGAGCAGTGACAAAGACCCAACACAGCCAAAAATAAATAAATTAAATAAATAAATTTATTACAGAAAAGATTTTGTAAAACAGGCAAAATACAAATGATATAGCTAGTAGTATTAGTAAGGTTATAAATAAGAATTTAAGCCTAGAACTTCTATTAGGTGCAGCCCAGTATATCCCCAGGTCATCTGACTTAGCCTGTTCTATACCAGTTCTTATCTTTAAAGGAAATTATATATTGGTATTGTTTATAAGGCACCCAACCCAATTTCCTACTGTTATTAGCTGGTTATCCTTCGTATGATTTAATATACTAAAAGAGCCTTTAAACTTGAGCATAGCCTGGTGTTAGCCACATAGATACATACCAGAACTGTGTGAGGTTTCCTTGTCATAAACAGGAGGTTATGGTTTTTGACTGAGATTCTGCTTGGTGTTCTGACTGAGCTTGAGTGACCCTAAAAGAAAATTCATATTTATGGTCAGAGTCGGAGCAGGTATTATTAATTGGCCAGGTGAGGGATATCACCTAGTAATATCAATAGTGGCCTAAAGAGAACTATAATTTCTTTCTTCTAGAATAAATTTCCTAAGGGCTATCCAATTAGAGCCTTGGAGTGGAGAGATCCACCAAAGTAATCCAGAAGAACTGGATATAGGTAAATAGCCATAAAGCCAACAATTGGATTAACTTTAAATGCAGTATAAGATGGTGAAATACATTCGGTTCATAAGCAAAGTTGTGAGCAATTATCAGAGTAATTGGTAGACAGGCCTGGTCCAGCATCTTGGGTCAGATGTCTATTTCAGATGTCATCTTCTCATCCTAGTCTGGAAGTTTCTCCTCTGTTTGAGTCTTGTTTTAAGGTGATTTTAAGGTCAGCAATCCTCTCTCTAGGCCAGTCCAGTACAGGGACACTTTTGGAAACATTAATCCAAGAGTCAATTCCTTTCAGTTTCGCTGTGCATGAGCTAGTTAAGAGTACCTGATAAGGGTCTTTCCATCTAGGTTGAAGATAGTCCTTTAAATGATGTATTTTCCAGTATGCATAATCCCTGGCTACAGGTCATGAGGCATCTGATCTTCATCCAAAGATAGATTACTGAGATAAACTTCAGAAACAACTTAGAGTGTCCTTTTAATAATTCAATTAAACTTTACAATAATATAACATAATAGCAAGGAGCTGAATCGGAAGTGAGGCTTAAGCAGTAAATACAGACCTCAATTAACAAAACTAGAATTTGATATCCACTAAAACATAAATTTTTCTCTCTAAAATTACCCTCATTTTTACCAAATATAGACAAATTAAGATTAATTTGTTTGCATATTAAGTCTAATTTCAATAACCTTGGCCTGATTACTTAGGTAAGTGTAATTGATCATATAGGGTCTTTAATATTGGCCGTGGGGAGCTTTTCATTAGGAGTCTCGGACTGAAGTTTTCTTTAAAAAAAGCCCTCTCAGGGACTTCCCTGGTGGTGCAGTGGTACGAAATCTGCCTTCCAATGCAGGGGACACGGGTTTGATCCCTGGTTGGGGAACTAAGATCCCACATGCCACAGGGCAACTGAGCTTGTGCACCACAACTGCTGAGCCTGAGCGCCACAACTAGAGAGATAAAGCCCATGCACCACAACTAGAGAGAAGCCTGCGTGCTGCAACGAAGACCCAGCACAGCCAAAAAAAATGAAGAAAATAAATAAATAAAATAAAGTAAATGAATATTAAAAAAAAAAAAAGGCCTCAAGGTCAAGGAAAGCAATGCCAAAGGCTTGTCACAGATTTTGCCTTACAGATTTGGGTGAATTACTCCCTTTTCAAGATCCCCACAATATCACCAGCCAGGAGGTTGCCTTCCTTATTTACCTGATAAGGCTACTGGGAACCTATGAGTTTCCAATTTCTGAAGGAATCAGGTAGACAGAATAGATAAATGTTTCAATTCTGTTTACAGAGGTACAACTTACCAAATTGCTGTAAGTCATAACTAGCTTGAGGGAAGGGTCTGCTTATGTCTGGAAAACACAGATGAAAAGCCAGTAATGTTTTAGACAGAAACCATAAAAATTATAACCACATTCATCAGTTCACTCAGTCCTATGTAACTAATCGTTTCTGTTAATAGTTTCATGAAGCCATCCGGTTTTCCACTAGAATTTTTAAATTTCTTACCCAGTTCAGCAAAATGATCTAAAAGTTACCAGAAATCTGTACTTGTCCAAAAGTCCTTGCTATGAATCTTCTTGAAGAGGAAGCATTTTTGCAAAGGCATAAGTGTAAGACAATAACCGTCTATGAATGACAAAAGACTTAAGAAGGCACAGTTAAAGACCTGATTACAATGCTATTGACAAAGAAACTTGGTTACTGCTGTGACATTTTAGGATAATAACCAGAATTATGACGGATAAATTTTACCAGGACATACCAGATTTTTAGGAATTTTAGGTAATTTCTAGACTATGTATATTAATGATATTTACCCATGCAATACAACCTAAGAAGATTTATTACTCATTTGACAATAGTTCCCATGTAATTTAACATACCAAATGAACCTAATTAGTTTAATACCTCTCTTTGGGATGTTTCAGGGAGCCCTTTGAAGCTAGCTAGAGGTCAAAGTTAGCTAGAGGTCAAAGGAACATCTTTAGAAATTGATTTGGGAACTTTGTCAAAAAATATCAAAAAGGTTTTAAAACTCTTGGTCAAATAGGATCATAGGTCACTGTGAAACAATGCTTATCCACTTAACCAAAGTGACAAAAAGATTTCAAAGGCAATTACACACAGTTATAACATGTTACCAGTTAAAGGTAAAAGAAACTTTATAATCTGTTATCAAAAGTGGATCAATATTCTAAGAAAACTTTGTCATCTTAACAGAGAGAAAAACCAAATTCAGGTTTTGCACCAGCTTATTTCTAAAATTCATTTACTCAATTAAATGTATTCTACACTTAGGCAATCCTGACCATGCACAGATCTCTTTTCTCAGGATTCCTTTTCCATAAACCTTCTGTAACTTTCTGTATCCATACTAGTTTGTCCCTTATTTTTTTCCATCCATAAACAACCAGCTCTAGAACAAAATTACATTTTTCCCTTAACAAAATGCAATTCCATTCCTCATACCTTCTTTTACTGAAGACACACATCCTACTTTGCTACTATATGCTGAAATGTTTCCTTTATTATTTCTAGTAGCTTTAATTACATATTTAAATTAGAATTCACAACTCTTAAAACCTTACTTTCTAGTGAAGACTAAGAAGTATGCAATTATGAACTGTTGTTTACATTTTCATTCTGTAGATTGGCAAACATAAATACCAGTAATAATTTCTAAAAAACATGTTTTTTTATAGAAAATATCTCAGTGTGGCCCCAGACATGTTTATGAATAGTCCTTAATGCCTTTAGTTTCCCTGTAAAAGGAAGCCATCGTTCAGTACCTAAGGTTTCATTATCTTATTTTATTTGGGAATGACCTAGTCATTCAATAAACTTCCATCACTTAGCTTAATTTAGTACAACTCTAAACTTTAAAGTTGCCAAGTATCTGGAGAGAATTTTTTAAGTAGATATTCCTAAAACAATTTTCCTAAAGAGTTCACCCAAAACCTCTTTTCTCATTTACATTTAATTTAGTAATAAAACATTTCATTATACCAAGTTATTTTTCTTGTGGACAAATTTGCAACAGATATAATAAGATCTTATTTGACTTTTATTAAACCTAGGTACAATAAAAGTATACTTAATGTTGATGACTCTAAGACATGTCTGTATTAATTAAATCTACAGACAAACCTTAATACCAGGTATTAATTTAATGCTGAATATTTCCCAGTTGACATGAACTTGAAATTCATTCTGGATAGTTTCCTTTTTTATTTCTGAGAATTTTTATAAATGCTTAATTTACTTTAAGCCAATTAAGTAGAGCTCATTTACAAATTAATTTTGATAATACCATCCAAAGGTAAAGACATATGTGCCCACATGGACATATGTACAGACACAATCAGAGACCTCATCGTTTTATTTTAAAACTTAGTCATGAATCAGGTGTTACAATATAAAACTCACTACTTTGTAACAGTTAGAATAAGTCAAATTTCAAAAGGCCTCTTTCCTCCCTGTTTTTCTCCTCAGTCTCTGGAATTAGAGATGGTCTAGATAACTGTTCCTGAGAGCCCTGGTCTCAAGGCACAGGGAGAGAAAAGCATGTTCTCCTAGAAGGACCTGTTCCCTCAAGGGTCAGAATTCTGAAAAGATGTTTTATTAAGCCAGCTTTCTCTAACAACTGCATACAAAATAAAAGAGCCCATAGTGGCTATTTTCAGGGCAAAGTTTCCCTTTAATTCCAAATAAGTAAGTACTTGTAAATATAAGTTTTGTACATACATAAACCTGGCAGGGGTGTTAGTCAGAGGCTGGCTTTCTGATGCTCCTCATGTCTCTGTTTGAGAGGCTCTATATCCCATTTTAAAGTTGAATTTGTCAGGGGTAAAACTTACTAATGAAATTGTGTGATGGGCCAGTGTGCGGCTTGTGAGCTTAACTCCTCCAGGCATCACCCTAGAGTCGCTTCAGCCCTCTTATGTGGCTCAGTTTCACCCTTCAGTGGTCTAAGACCACTGTGAGTGCTCGGATCACTGAATGGCCAATTCTTATACATGATTCCTGGATGAGCAAGTCTTTTAATTAATGTGTGGATTGCCCTGTGGGACCATTGCACGGTATGAGGACTCTGCCTCCACCACTCCCATACATATCTCAGTTGCCTGAGAAAGCTCTAACTGACCAGGAGGAGTCTTGTCCCTCTTCTTTGGAGCAAAGCTCTCATGTAACATCTTCACTTTTATCCTGACAAATTCTATGAAGGCAGCCAAACTGAGGAAAAGAGTCAGATCACCTTCTTACCAAACTACCCAGCCCAGACCGCTCAGTGTCTTTAAACTGAGCAAACCCCATTGTTTTTCAGCCAGCCCACCCCCGCACACCCCGGAAAGTTTCAACCGGGGGCCAGGTACCTGTTATACACTGCCAAATAAAACTCAGGATCATCAACCAATACAGGAGATCCAAGAACCAGGAGAGACTCACCCAAATTCGTCTGGACTCTCCAAGGAGGTGGATGGACACAAGAGGTCTCTGATACTATCAATGTTCCAGTTTCTCCCAGAGTTCAGGTAAAGGACAGAAGTCTGCTCTGCGTCCCTTCATGGTCGCCAAAACTGTCGACTGGAAAAATATGCACAACATGAGAGCTGTGAGTTAAGTTTTATTTGGGGCGAATGAGGACTATAGCCCAGAAGACAGCCTCTCAGATAACTCTGATAAACTGCTCTGAAGAGGTAAGGGTGGAAGTCAGTATATATGTGATTTTGGTGAAGAGGGATACATGCAGTCAAGCACACATTTTGGCAGAAGGTTGTTGCTACTCATGAGGAGCAGATGTCTCCATTTATGATTTTAGTGATTCTCTAGATATGAGAAGATGCAAGAAACTGGGCTCATAAAACCTTCTGAAAATATCCAACTATCTGAAGGCCTGTTCTGCCAATGTTTCCCAGAGCACAGAAGGCCTCATTCCTGATCTCTACCCTAAACTCCTTTCAGGGTGTGTTGAAGGTCAGCAACTGCAGTGGCTTGAGACTTCATTTTTGTAGTGCCCGATGGCAAGTGACAATTTTTAGTTGGAACCACACGCCAGCTGGGTGAACTTGGACAAGTTGGTAATCTTTGAGAATGTTTTCTGAATTGTAAAATAGGGATAATACCTATCTCACAGGACTGTTATAAGTTTTAAATGAGAAAATATATGTAAAGCACTTCTGATGGTACCTGGAACATAATAGACTTAATAAACGGCAATTAGGGATTTCCCTAGTGGTCCAGTGGGTAAGACTCTGCGCTCCCAATGCAGGGGGCCGGCTTCTATCCCTGGTCAGGGAACTAGACCCTGCATGCATGCTGCAACTAAAAGTCTGCATGCCGTAACTAAAGATCCCACATGCCTCAACGAAGATCCTGCGTGCCGCAGCTAAGACCCAGTGCGGCCAAAATTAATAAATGAATATATTTTTTAAAAACGGTAATTATATTAGAAAGAGTCCTGGTTAGGTTTTCAAACTTCGGAAACATACTTTCACATGGCCCCTCAGGTCTGTCGCTGGAACTGGCCATGTTGACTTGGGAAGAGTGAGAAGAGGTGACAGATATTTTGGGAAAAGACGAGTCTTTCTGGGGTTAGGGATTAATAAGGACAAACTTCAGGATTTAGGAGACATAGAACCAAGTGTCTACAGTGTTGGAAGAAGCATCGGGACTTTATTTGTTGCTGTTGTTGTTGTTTTCAAGATCCTGAAGCATTAATGGGGCAACTTTCAAAGCTTGGGGAAGAGAGAGAGAGGGAAGAAGTACAGGAAGTGAAACCTTGCAGGACCCTGTGGGGCCCTCCAAGGCATAAATCCTTTCCATGTCCCCTGTTTCTTCTCTGTAGGAAATAGTCTTCATTCAGCCTCCTTGACCTTTCCTGAGTTCCAAAGGGCAGATTCAAACAGTTGCTTATCAGGGAAGGGAGGGATTGCAGAAAGAAAGGAGGAGCAATCAGGAAACAGTAGTGCAGCATGGGGCAGGTTCCTGGTTCCTCTTCAAGGAATATACATAACAATATATGTTTGAGTTCTTCTGCAGGAACTAAGGCCCCCTCCCAGGTGGAGGATGGTAACTTCAGGCTAAGCACTAGATTCTGGGAACACCACCCTCTTACCTCACCACCAACCAATCAGAAGTCTGTACAAGGTAGAAGATAATGAAGACTCTGACCCCCTCCCCAAATGATTCTCCTTTTGAAAACTTTCATGGTCCAGCAGAATCTCTGGAGTTGGTTTTTGGACACAAGTCTGCCTTCTCCCCAGGTTGCCAGCCTCCTGAATAAAGCAACCTTTCCTTTCCAAGCAACACTTGCCTCTCAAGTATGGGTTTTTGAGTGGTGATCAGCTGAACCTGAGTTTGGTAACAGAAGTCCATGAGGTTCAGAAGAGAGACAGCTTTCTGAAACTTCAGAAAAATGATGTGGTTTTAGTGTTTCAGTGAGTTAAATCTCTGTTTCTGAAAATAGCTATACATGTTTCTGGAACTCAGGTGAACTTGAGGTCGACATAGCTTGGGGAAAATGGTGAGTTTCATAGGTTCTCTATAAATGATTTTTTAAAGTGCATTCCAATTTTGTGATTAATATGGTATACTATGCATTATGGCACATCATGCTGCAAAGAATAATTTATAGTTATTGAAAAGAATTTAAACTTAACCCACCAACAGGTGTTTCATCACAAAATTCCAGGTGCATGTGGCCATAGGAATATTTTCTTCATCTTTACATTTGAAACTGTTATAATCACATTCTGAATGTTCTGATGATTTTTGAAGAGGCTGGAATAGTTTCATTTTTCTTGTTTATTTTTTAGGGGTTCCTTATTTTGCAGATATATTAGAACTGGCTTCAACAAGCAAGCAGGTATCTTACAGGATATTTGGCTAATCCACGATAGGTAAATCTGGCTTTAGCTGCACTGAGAGAGACAATGGAAATTTTGAACTACTCTTGAGTGGGGCTAGGGAGCATAAGCAGATAGGGTAGGGGATCCTTGGAGAAAAAGAACCAGGCATGGCTTTCTTGACAGAAGCCATTTTGTTGTCTAAGCCTGGCCACAATGCTTGCCCTTGCACAGGTCTCAGTAATTAATGATCTTAAGGGAAGAAAAGAATGCAGAAACATTACCTGTTATTAGGCAAGAGAAGTTCTAAAGAGTCCCAGTTCTCTTTCAATGGCAAAGATTAGCCTGAAGTGCTCAG
Source organism: Mesoplodon mirus (assembly GCF_964341445.2). Classification (NCBI taxonomy): domain Eukaryota; kingdom Metazoa; phylum Chordata; class Mammalia; order Artiodactyla; family Ziphiidae; genus Mesoplodon; species Mesoplodon mirus. Next base: position 155,747 of record NW_028295090.1, on the reverse strand, counting down.
CTACCAGATCAACTGGAACCTAAGGAATAATGATGTTCACTTTTTTTTTTATAACAAATTTAATCAGTTATACATATACATATGTTCCCATATCCCCTCCCTTTTGCGTCTCCCTCCCACCCTCCCTATCCCACCCCTCCAGGGGGTCACAAAGCACTGAGCTGATCTCCCTGTGCTACGAGGCTGCTTCCCACTAGCTATCTACCTTACGTTTGGTAGTGTATATAGGTCCATGCCGCTCTTTCACTTTGTCACAGCTTACCCTTCCCCCTCCCCATATCCTCAAGTCCATTCTCTAGTAGGTCTGTGTCTTTATTCCTGTGTTACCCCTATGTTCTTCATGACATTTTTTTTTCTTAAATTCCATATATATGTGTCAGCATACAGTTCAAAATGTTCATAGCAGCCCTATTTACGATGTTGACGTTTTATGAACTTCATGATTTCAATCAACTGAAGCTTGAGCTCTGTCAATCATGCATATGCTTAAAACTTCTCCAGTTTGACAGTTCTGGGAGACACTGTTTTGGGAAAGATCCTCAGGGTTCTCCTTACTTGCTGCAAGTAATAAATCCTTCCTTCTCTCACTCTTTGATTTCATTGCATCTTTTGGCTCAACACCCACCAAGAGGCAAACCCAGTTTCTTGGTAACGGGAAGGGAAGAAAGGGCGTAAATGATGTAGAAGCTGCTCAGGAGCTGGAGCGCACAGGGCAGCAGTTCAGCTGGGGTGTGGGGGCTCCTGCTAGAGCCCTCATTGGGCTTTAATCCAGCCACACTGTTATGAAACAGGGGCTCTGAAGAAATTACTTGGGTCACTAAGGTCGGAGACTCATGAAGTGCCAGCATCCTCGTGTAATCCTCCCTCCCGTGACCTTGGGATCAATAGCCTAAAGACAAAGGAGGCCTCTGTGCTTCCTATCTCAGGGGCAGGAAGGGGAGCAGAATGCCTCAAGGTGGCTTACATAGCTATGTCTTAAAGCAGACTTGGAGAGAGCAGTGATTCAGAAGGAGGTAAGAAAACTTGGCGGGGGGGCAAGTCCTATCGAAACGTTTAGTGCAGTAAAGTGGTCTGAGGGGTCCACATAAGTACTAAGAACAATGATTATTTAATACAATTTTGCAACCTTAGAGCTGGAAAGGACCTCAGCAACAATCTAGTCCAAACCTTTCGCTGCCGTGGAACTCTTCCTTCAAACAAAATCTTCCATAGGAGTCTAAATACAAACCCACATGAAAGCAGGATTGTTCTGGTTGGGGAAGGGTGGGGGAGGGGCTGGGCGAGGTTAGGAAAAAAAGCTTATTCATAAGATTAGAAAAAAATTTTAAATCATCATGGAAGAAAATCTTTGAATTTATATTTTTATCATAGGCTAAAGAAAACATTGATTGTAAAGTTCCCCAAACGGACACATTAGTAATTTATAAAGTGAAGAGCCTTTGGATTTTAAGGGCATTTTTACTAAAGACATGAGAACAGGGACTCTGACTTTTAGTCTCACGGAAATGAGCCTTGGATGCAAATGTTCAGGTTTCTGGACTATGCTCTGCAGGCTTGGGGCAATGAGTCCCCAAGCCCCACCCCACCAGGTGGCGCCCGTGTTCGGCATTTCCATAACGTTTAGTTCTCTCCTCAAGGGTCAGACAGCCTGCCTCGTGTTTTGTAGGTTTAGATAATCCGACTGGCTGTTACGCTCAAGAAAACAACACTTGTGTGCTTCTGTTTTAACCTCCTTCCCTTTCACTTTCGTTCCAACTATCCAAATCCGCTTACCCTTGGTGTTGCCGAGGCATCTTAACTTTTCAGAAAAGCAAAGGGAAAACCCCCACCCATTCCAAGGAAGAAGACAGGAAGAGCCTTCTTTCCAGGGGGTCTGGTGCAGCAGGACGAAGGCTGGGAATTTGGAGACGTTTAGTTCAGGCTTTGCCAACCACACATCTCCTCTGGCCTCACTTTCCTCATCCTTAAAATGGCTCTGAGCCCTACCATCCGTGGCATCCCATTGCAGGGGAGTCAGACATACCTCAGCTTAAATTCCGGATCCTAGTTAAATCTATATAAAAGAGGGATGTCATCTAGTATGGTTACCGAGGTTAAATGAAAAGATTCGTGGCGCCGGTGGTGTCACAAAGTGGGTTTATTATTATTGGTTTCCTCTGTTAACTCATTACCCTCCGGAGGGACGCCCCTCAGTGGAGAAGTCTGAGAAATTACCCATGTCTTTCGTTCTCATTTTATTCATATTCAAGGGAGGTTCTAGAACTCTAGGCTGCAACTTGCTAAGAGATAGCTAGCTGACCGTGAGGTGCCGGCTGCCACTTCTGAGGCAGAAATCGGGGGCTGCTATTTCACAAACACCCCGTCAGGGCCCTTCTACCTCCCCAGCCGCGGCCCTCAGGCCTCGGCCAGCGACCAGAGAACGTCAGGCGGCGGGTTCCCAGCCTCCCGCCTCCCACCTTCCAGGGCCAGCGAGAGCTTCCGAGACACGCGCCGCTCAGTGGGGAGTGGCCTCGGCCCCGCCCCTGTGCGTGGCCACATTGTTGCGCCGAGGCGTTTCAAGGGGCGTGTCGCGGTTGCTAGGCGACCACACCGCTCCCCTTCCCGCCCCTGCTGCTCCTCTGGCAGTTGTCGACCCCAGCCAGTCCCGAGCGGACGCGCTGGGAGCTGCACTGTGTGGAAGAGAGGTACCGAGGAAACGTCGCGGCCCGGGAGGCAGCCGCCCCAGCTCAGGTGGACGCTGCTCGCCTGACCGTCCAAACGCCGCCCCTCCCTCCGGGGGGTCCGGAGCTAACGGATGGGAGGCACAGCTCGCGGGCCCGGGCGGAAAGATGCGGGGCCGCCAGGAGACGGACTGCCGCCCCAGCCGCGGAGGTAACGGCGCCGGGGGATAACGCGCTGGGGCTCCCGAAGGAGCCGCTGCAGCTGGCAGGCGAGGTCGGGGGGCGTGGATGGACTGGGCTGGAGGTTGAGCGAGCCCCCAAGCAGTAAGGACGAGGGAAGGGGTCTGACTCCCTCTCCGGGACTGGCCCACCCTCTTCCTCTCCATCAGCTCCCCTGCCCCCAGCCCAGCGCGGGAGTGGGCTAGAAAGGAGTTAGGCAAAGAAGAATTCCCACCCTGGGGATTATTTCTGAAGTCCTACATCGGGGGTATATGGTAGGAACTCTGAGAAGCTGGGATGTTTTTGGTGGGGCTTTTTAGCAAACTGGGGGACACAGGGAGCAATACCTTTTCCAATAAGCCCTGTTGCTCAGAGCAGATAACCAAGGGCTTTGCCGTGAGGGGTGTAGGTGAGGGGCTCTGCCGAGTAGGACTTTTTGTGGATCGTGTTTTGAGAGATTCTCCACCTTTCATAGGATTTTACACCTTAATGGAGAGTAGGGACCACCTGCCCACTTCATTTGCATGGAGACTACCTTTGGGTAATTTCCTTTGGCTATTTATAGGAAATCTTGTAGGTCTTCAGTCTGTCTTCTTCTTTGTAAATGTGGACGTCTGTCCCATTTTGTTTGTTTTATTCGTGCTGTTGGCAAAGAATCAGTCACATCCAGAATTTTTGGTTCTTGTCAATGAAGCAGTTCCCGTAAAGGTATAATTTTATCAGAATGTAAGCATGTTTTTTAAAAAGAGAACATTCCAAAAATAATTTGTAGTGGGTTTTCTGTTTGGTTTTTGTTTTTCGGGTTTTTTTTTTCTCTTTGTACTCCTATAACACATCGATTAAGAAAACTCTGGAATTTTACAAAACAGTTTTTATAAGCCACTAAAATATTCCAGCATAGTTTTAAAGATTAAAAAAAATTCTTCCCTTGCAGCTGGCTCATTATCATTGTATTCATAGTATATCATGTAAAAATGATACAATGAAATGCTGATGTGTGTTACTGGGAAATCCATGTTCTTGGTGGCAGATGAAATACATTATTCAGAGCCATCCTGTGGATTAAATAAATCCTCTCCGTCTTTTGTGTTCCCTTACAGCGGTGGAGGGAGGCACAGTGTTAAAGAGCAGAGAAATTATCATTTGGCATTTAGCTTCCACCATCCACCCGAAAATTAAGTGGGTAAAGATGTGAAATCCAGTACGTTTTGTAATGTAGAGAATCCCTATAGTATTTGCTGTAGAATTCACTGTAGTTTTCTACAAGTTAGATAGATGTTAAGTAGGAAAATAAATAAATAAATATAGAGAAAGCCCTAAGAAGGCCTTTTATTTCTTGCTTGTGAGACCCAGAAGTGCGTAGACTGGAACTATTCTTCCCTTTACAACATGTGGCCAACGGCTCAGAGAGGAAGGTAGAGTAGCCAGTGGTAGAGCTGAGATTAGAATCCAAGTCTCCGACTTGAAAGTACAGTTCTCTGTCTGTTTGTTTGTTCTGGTTAGCTTTTAGGCTTCAGATTTCAACTAGCCTTCGTTTTCAAGTAGTAAGTTAAATGAGATTCTTTTGATGGTCCCTATTGTTAACAACATTCAGAAAGTAAGACGTATTTTAACAATTTCAAACTATAAACCTAGAAATGCTGTCCTTTCTTTAAAAATAAAAAAAGGAGGAAAAGTTGGGTTTCCTCCCTTCCTCTGCCAAATACCCCTGTGGTGTGTATTCAGTGCCAAAATGCAGTGTGGACATTTGTTTGTATTAATTATTCTTTGTAGCAGATATGAAGCAGTTAAAGGGTGTTTTGGAAATACAAATTTATATACTTCAGTTACTGACAGATTTTATCTGTAATCCTTTCAACTAGATTGGATGATTTTGTCTATGATAGTGTCGTGATAATAGATGAAACCAAAGGCTCACCCTGTTCAAATGCACTCTGCAATCCTTCTGAACCACCTCTACCCAGAAGACTAAATGTAAGTAAATGAAGTAATTCTTTGAGCTCTAATGGGCCTGGAAAGGAGGAAGTGCTACTTTAAATGGTCAAGGTACAGTTACATGTCACTGGTAACCCAGGCTCTTTTTTATTCACTTTTGGTTTCTCTTGACTTTGAAATAACAGTTTCTGTGGTCCAAGTTCAGCTTTTCAGAATGATTTTGATTTGGAGCCCACCTATTCCTTTCAATCACTGGGGTAAATAGGGAAAAAAACGACATGCTACTTTTATCTAGATAGTGTTTGTTTTGTTTTTTTTCTGCGGTACGCAGGCCTCTCACCGTTGTGGCCTCTCCCGTTGCGGAGCACAGGCTCCGGACTCAGCGGCCGTGGCTGACGGGCCCAGCCACTCCGCGGCATGTGGGATCTTCCCAGACCGGGACACGAACCCGTGTCCCCTGCATCGGCAGGCGGACTCTCAACCACTGCGCCACCAGGGAAGCCCTAGATAGTGGTTATTTTTTTTTTTCATAGAATGATATGTACAGTATATTATGATGGCTCATTTTAACAAGAACAAGAAACAGAAAATACCTCTGAACTTACAGATCTGCAGATTTTTCCTGCACGGTAGAAATGCAGTCCTAGCTTATTAGTATGCTTAAGAGAACCATTTTATAGATCATAAATGAAACTTGAGCAATACATTTTGGTTTCGATGCATTTAATCATTTTGGAGCTTGCAGACATTTAGCTTTTGACACCGTTTTATGTTTAAGAGAATAAATTAATTCCCATTCCCTCGGCACTCATAGAGAGGTAGGGAGAGCAGGGTTTTGGACAAGTTCCATGACAGGGAGAATCTATCCTGTGACTTTAAAATTTGCTGCATATATCATCAACGAACAAACTGAATAATTGAGTAGACTAATTTATCAATAGTTCTCCTTCATATTTCTGTTTAAGACCTAAAATTATTTCTATGTAAAACACTGCTTGCATTTTTCATAGTCCTTCCCAACGGTTTGTCAGCTTTTGCCATTAAAAATCAACCCCTTCACTACTTTCAAGGCTAATAATATTACAAGATACGGGCTACATATATTTGGAAGGCTGGTCACCCTATTTTTAATCTCCTTTCCAAAGTGCAGTAAGTTTCCTTTCTCCACAAGCTTATTGTTTTTAATATGTAAAAACCTCTAAGAGCTCCAGAACCACCTATATACTCGTGTGTTGACTATCAGATTTCGTGGTTACTTGCTGACAATTAGCACATCTCTCTGGGAAACTTTTACAGTCCGTCATCATGTGACTTAAAGTCCATTTTAACTTTACTTCAGTTGGCCAGTGCTAATCACCATATAGTAGGGCAATTAAATTGTATGTTTCAGGATCAAAATGAATTTTTTTTACTGTGTGGTATTCAGAGTAACACAGCTTGCAAAACACAAGATTTTAGATTCTAAAACAATGCTGTCTTTGCAAATTTTGCTGAAAAAAGTGCTTTTGACCTCTTAGTAACACTTATAGTTCATTATGCCATGACTCCATTGCGAGACGCTATTGCTCATTTCACAAAGAGCTTTGGCTTCCTTGTTTATCCAAGATGCCCTTACATTCTTGTTGTAAACTATAAATCATCTGCTCATAGGCTTTTATTGGGTTAGCTTTGTGTTGCAGAGATTTAGGGTCGAGAACGAGGGAGGGGGTGGTGTTTTATATCTGGACGAGAAGGATATTCCTTTTCTGAATTTCTCAACAAGATCTTTAAGACTTGATTAACGCAGTTGAAGATTCTATTTGAAATGTCAAGAGTGCTCCAAATTGATCAGCTCGGTGCTTTGTGACCACCTAGAGGGGTGGGATAGGGAGGATGGGAGACACAAGAGGGAGGAGATATGGGGACATATGTATATGTATGGGTGATTCGCTTTGTTATAAAGCAGAAACTAACACACCATTGTAAAGCAATTATACTCCAATACAGGGGTGTTAAAAAAAAAAAAAGAGCGCTCCAAATTAACAATGTACATGAAGCATTCTTAAATAAAACAGGATTAATCTGGCATTATTTGTCTCTCTGGATATAATTACATAGTTAAAATATTTGAAGTCGATAGCAGACATTGGTCAGTTATTGTGATTATAACCCTAGACTAGAAATATATAGTGTTTTGTAACTACTTTAACATGTGTGAAAATTCTAGATTCTCCTAGAACGGAAGGAAGATTTTATTTATAGCACAGCAGACTTGATACATAATTGATTCAGAGCAGTATTTGAGTTATTACAGGAAAGGAAAGAAAGCTAAGGTGAGAACCCCTCCCTGTGTGGAAAAATTTCTTTCTGGAATTCTTCAGATTCATTGGAGGTTCAAACCTTGACAGTCCTCAGGGGACTAGACCTGAAGTGTCTTGTTCTGTTCTGGAAGCCACACTTGCAGAGAGATATAACGTGCAGCCCATACGTGTTGAGAACGTGAATAGGATATAGTAAGGCAGCCTGACCCAGGCTGTGTGAGGTGGAGGATGTGATGGGGATGATGAGCCTCGAGAAAAAATGGGGAAGGCAGGACAGCCCCTTTTAGGTATCTGAAGGGCTTTAACATGGAAATTTGGACACTCCTGTGTAGTTCCGGAGGGCAAAATAAGACTTAATTTGCAGAGAGAGAGATTTAGGCTCACTTTAAGGAAAAACCATGAGTCAGGAAATCCAAATGACATCCTTAATCTTATTGTAATAGTTCTGTGGAAGTTAAATTTCTGTTCTTATTAACAGTCTGTACCTGAGACCCTCTCTTTACCACAAACAGAAATGAATACCTCCAGAGCCAGCACAGCCTTACATGTAGGTAGAGTAGGTGAAATGCCCAGGGGTGGACCCTGGACCACAAATACCTTTCCTACCAGCTTGTCATTGATGACCGCGGGTCCTAGAGAGTCATTCCCTTGGGTTAAGGCATTGCTCTTTTTAAAGGTCAAATATGTCTGGAGAGATAACCCATTAAATTGCATGGCAAGTTGAAAGGAGGTTTTATGTGGGGGAGAAAGTGGGTGAGGTGTTTCCATGCATCCTAAGGGAAGGCTGATTGTGCAGGCCTTCACGGAGCAGAAGGCATAGTTAATGCCAGATGTCTGGTGGAGGGAGTCTGGAACTGCAGAGGAAGGCACCACAGAGAGAAAAGAGAAGCTGAAAGGGGATAGGGAGGGTGTATTGGAGTTTAAACAATATATTGAGAATTTTGCCTAACTGTTACCAGTGTTTTTAACATGTTTTATAGTTTCTGAGGGTCTTTCACATATATTATTAATTATAATTTGATTCACACAACATCCTGCAAGGAGGTATTATTATCCACATTTTAAAGATAAAGAAATTGAGGCTAAGAAACTGGGCTAAAGGTTAAGCCTACCCTGGGACCTACAGTTTTTGAGCAGTGTAGCCAGGACCCCAACCTAGGCCTTCTGACTTCACATTTCTTCAGAATGTGTCCCCAGGATTTTAGCAGTAAATATTTAGATGCATTTAGGTTAGGTAGTAAAAATTTAAGGAAAACTGGTTTAGATGCATGCAAATATTTGGTTTTGTTATGTAAATCTACCTAAGACCAAATAATTATAATTCCCTAGTTCAGCCAAACCTATCTCCTAATAGATTGTAGTGCCTTGAGGTAACCTGTTTTTTGGCACTTTTATAATTGTGAACAATTAGTGCTCATGTGAATGTTAGATGGATGGATGAGGCCTTTTTTTTCCATCCCTAAAAACAGGAATGGTTATTTGACTTAATTGCTGATAAACAAAATGTTGCATTATATTTACATCTTAGCAAGGTATTTAGGTTCTGTCTGCCAGCCTGTGTTTTATTTTCTTGACTAGTGATAGTTCTCTATTTTGGTATCAGAGACCTCTCCTGGTCCGTATCTTGCCTCTTTATTGAGAAACTCAATGCCAAAGTATGGCTACCGTTGTACTGGCTGCTTTGCTTATATGTAAGATGGTGCAGTGCCTCATTTTTGTAACTGTAGTACTATATAAATGTTTAAATTGATTAAATGACCTAAAAGAAGCAGGCAGGAACTAATGTCGTGCTTTTATAACTAAATAAGGGGCTGTCTAAAGTATGCCAACACTTAATTTTTTTTTCATCCCTTTTTTGTTTTTTATATTTACATCTTTTATATTTTTATTTATATAGGTGATGGGTCAGGTGTTGTTTGCTTAGGTTATATTAAAATTCTCTTTTTTAAATGGTTGGCCACTTTGGATCATTACCTTATAATTTGCGTTATATTTTAAGAGATCATAAAGATAGCTCAGAGCTTCTCTGGAATTATCTACCCCTGATCGTAGAGGCTCTCAATCATACAGATCGGGGGTAAAGTTCTTCAGGGTCTGTTAAGAAAAACAGTTGTTCTTTGAAGTATCCCAGACTATTTTTTTTAAACAACAGATGTAGCACTTTTTTTCTTCTTTCCTTCTAGCACATTCTTATATTTTTCTTAGTATTTTTTTTAGCGTTTGGCTTTTTCATTGTCTTTCCCTCCATCGAGTTTCAAAGAATCTTATTTCATTTCAGAGGTATTTAATAAGTAGAGTTTTCTTCTGCGGGTTATTGTTCCTTGCAGGAAAAGGTGATGCCAAATCAAGTAAAAAGAGTTGTATGCCTTTGTCACGTAGGCGTTTGCTGAGGGAGACTAGTGTATGTGTCTATGAGCAAGGGAAGGAGAGAGAAAGGAGACTCTTTGTCTTTAGGAGAGTTTTACAAGCAGCACCCTGGGGCCTTAGATTCTCACTGCTATTCATCAGATACATAAAGAATTGGCCTTGGTGATCTCAAGAGTTCTCTCTGGATTAGAAATTTTGTGATTCAATGAACTGAGATAGGAAGATGCGATCATGTATTTGGGGACCCAGGAGTAGACGATGAGGCCTTGGTTGATTCCAGGCCAAGGTCAACATTCAGCCCTACTGGAGAATAGTACAGGCACTAGGAGAAGCTGGTACCAGGTTATGTTAATGTTCTGGACCAAGATTCAGAAGACCTGGGGATCACATCCTGCCTCTGTCCCTGTATCATTTACAGAACACTTTAATATGTATTCATTTGCTCCTGGTACATGCCCTTAAGATTTGGGAAGATACTTGAAACAGTTTGTGAACAATATAGGACAGTATATATATAACAAGGGCCAGATTACGTGGTAGACTCGAAAAGCTGCAGCTAAGATGTGAGTGGAGCCATAGTTAGTATGGGCTTGGAGTAGTTCTAAGTGGAAGAGGGAGGACTAGCATTGGGCTTTGAAAGAGCGTAGGATTTGAGTGGATGGGGTGAAAAGATTCTCGGTAGGAAGACATACCAGTTAGAAGGAATCTAGCACGTTTCGGGTATGGTAAGATGACCGTCTTGTTTTGAACAAAGGGAGGCCTATGTAGTGGGGCTGGGGTGGCCACAGCAGTCAGGGAACCTAAGGATTAACATAACACGAGTTTCTAGAGACTCCTGCTTTTCTTATCTCACTTTTGGGCCTTTTAACTACACAACTGGCATGTTTTGTTGTTTTGTTCAGTCAGGGGGACGATTCTTTCGTTCTTCCACCGTTTTTAGTGACTTTAACATAGATTCACTTCTCTTTGCCGTAGATCACCACTGAGCATTTAACAAGAGATCCTACTCAGTGCTTCCTGAATGGAGGTGAGATGAAGGTAGAACAACTATTTCAAGAATCTGGCAACAGAAGATCTGATACTTTTCAGTCAGATGGCATCAACGACTCTGAAAAATGCTCTCCTACAGTTTCTCAGGGTAAAAGTTCAGATCGTGTGAATACAGTAAAATCCAGCAGTTCATCCAAAGCATCCAAAGTGTTGCCTCTGACTCCAGAACAAGCACTGAAGCAGTATAAACACCACCTCACTGCTTATGAGAAGCTGGAAATCATCAATTATCCAGAAATTTACTTTGTGGGTCCAAATGCCAAAAAAAGACATGGAGTTATCGGTGGTCCCAATAATGGGGGTTATGATGATGCAGATGGGGCCTACATTCACGTGCCTCGAGACCATCTAGCTTATCGATATGAGGTGCTGAAAATTATTGGCAAGGGCAGTTTTGGGCAGGTAGCCCGGGTCTATGATCACAAACTTCGACAGTACGTGGCCCTGAAGATGGTACGCAATGAAAAGCACCTCCATCGCCAAGCAGCCGAGGAGATCCGGATTTTGGAGCATCTTAAAAAGCAGGATAAAACCGGTAGCATGAACATTATTCATATGCTGGAAAGTTTCACGTTCCGGAACCATGTTTGCATGGCCTTTGAGTTACTGAGCGTAGACCTTTATGAGCTCATGAAAAAAAACAAGTTCCAGGGTTTTAGTATCCAGTTGGTTCGCAAGTTTGCTCAATCCATCTTGCAATCCTTGGATGCTCTCCACAGAAACAAGATCATTCACTGTGACCTGAAGCCAGAAAACATTCTCCTGAAACACTGTGGGCACAGTGCGACTAAGGTCATTGACTTTGGGTCCAGCTGTTTTGAGTACCGGAAGCTTTACACCTATATCCAGTCTCGGTTCTACAGAGCTCCAGAGATCATCTTAGGAAGCCGCTACAGCACGTCCATTGACATGTGGAGTTTTGGCTGCATCCTTGCAGAACTTTTAACAGGACATCCTCTCTTCCCTGGAGAGGATGAAGGAGACCAGCTGGCCTGTATGATGGAGCTTCTAGGGATGCCACCACCAAAACTCCTGGAGCAATCCAAACGTGCCAAGTACTTTATTAACTCCAGGGGCCTACCTCGCTACTGTTTTGTGACCAGTCGGGCAGATGGGAGGGTTGTGTTTGTGGGAGGTCGTTCACGGAGGGGTAAGAAGCGGGGTCCCCCAGGCAGCAAAGACTGGCGGACAGCACTGAAGGGGTGTGATGATTACTTCTTCATAGACTTTTTGAAAAGGTGTCTTACCTGGGACCCCTCTGCCCGCCTGACCCCAGCTCAAGCACTAAGACACCCTTGGATTAGCAAGTCTGTGCCCAGACCTCTCACCACTGAAAAGGTGTCAGGCAAAAGGGTAGTAAACCCTGCAAATGCTTTCCAGGGCCTGGGTTGCAAGCTGCCTCCAATTGTACGAATAGCCAATAAGCTTAAAGCTAACTTAATGTCAGAAACCAGTGGTGGTATACCTCTGTGCACTGTATTGCCAAAACTGATTAGCTAATGGACAGCTGGTGTGCTCAGAGATGATATGTAGGTATTTTTAATCATCTTGCAAACCTGAAAATGGAAAAAAAGAAACAACACCAAGCCCATTAATGGATATGTTTTTGGTAGACTAGATATCTTTTTTTAACAAGGCAAAGCATTTTTATATGACTGTAAAAGAACTCTTGAAGGGCTAATTACCTAACCAGCTTGTATTGGCCATCCTGGGATACATAGTAAAAGACTTTTTATAAGTCAGTGCATCTTTTGTTATTACTGTCAGGTGTTCACCAACCTGTGTATTATTCTGTGGGTTTAAATCCTTTTCTCTCAAGGTAGACGATATACCAGAAAGTATATCCTGAACGTTCACTTCTAGTCTCCCTCGGCATCTGTTCCAGAGGCTTAATTTGGGACATGGCCGTAGTTATAGATGAGACTGAAAACTAGATCTGCCGCGCACTCCAGACCCCACATGTGTATAGAATGCCTTAAAGAAGCTCACATGTAGAGGAAGAGAATTACATTAAAACCCCTTGTTTAAAAAACAGAGCAAAATTCTCAGAAAGAAGTTCAGACTTGAGGTGAAAATCAATAAGCAACTCTCCTGACATGATAATATTTACTGGGTGCTTATTAAATGTCAGGTTATTCGATCTTGACAGCAATCTTACAAGTGTTAGAAATCAGGGCTCAGAGAAGCCTGGTAATGGGCTCAAATACACCTTTGCTCCAACACCCTGGGGAGCTGGCTTTTGAGCCCAGATGGCTCAGTCTTCAAAGTCCAGGTTCAACCCACATGTAACACTCCCTCTGCTGGTGGCTGTGTGTGCGGGTCGGGTGGGGGGGTTCACACCGATTCTTCCTGCTGACACAACCTAATCTGGCCCACCTACTCTTCAGAAAGGTGAGGGGACTGAAGCCTCCAGAACAAACAGGCTGCCCCAGGGCCCTTCCGGGGCCGGACATGCTGCCCAATCCGTAAAAGAGCCCAGAATCACCACAGCAGAGGCAGTGCTCAAAGCGCCTTGCGAATTTTAACCTTCATTTCCTCGACGTCCTTTCACTGGCTAAAACTGAAGTCTTTAAAACTCAGTATTTGCCAGGTCAACCCTCCACTTCGCTCTTTCCACATCATGTCCCTAAAACAATTCCCCCATCAGCCTTGTCCCATCCTACCACCAAAGAGCAGGAGACAGACCCACCGCCCGGCCCCCAGCCCACACCATGCCTTCCATACCAGCAGGAGAACATGTGGCTGCCCAGGAGAGTGCTGGTGAGTAAAGGGAGGTCAGCCTTTTTGACGCAGTACTTCAAAGCACGCAAGAAGCATCTCTGCAACAGTTCGTCCATTTGCTCTGCAAGGAGAAGACAAGAACCACATCCTTCCTGAGGGCCGCAGAAGGCCCGCGCAGCACAAGATAAGTCCCCGCACGGTGACATCCGTACCTCACCCCTCAGCTCTGAAGGAGCCCATTCCCAGGCACCAAAGCTCCCAGACTCTCTAGAACACTGAGCCTTTACAGAGGTCTGACCCCACAGAGGGGGTCAGGCCACAAAGTCCCACCCAGCCAGGCGCGGATGCTTCTCTGATAGAGAAGTCAGAGCCAGAAGAAAACTAAGAGGGCCGTGTAGCTGGGATCAGTCCAAATAGCAGAGCCAACGGGTATCCAGGGAAACGCGACATATTCGGAAGACTCCCAGGTAAGATGGCAAAGGGCTGTGGCACCACCCTCACCAAAACTAAGGCCTTTCCCCGCCCCTCCCGGAGCCCTGGCGCCGCTCTGGTGGGAAGCAGAGCCGAGCGCTTCAGTCCCTACACTGAGAGGCGAGCGCCCTGCTCCTGCCAGAGCTGTACCTTGAAGGGTCTTGCTGTCCGTGGGCTCTGGGCTCAGGCCCCCGACACTGGGGTCTTCTGTAGCTTCCGACGGGGACTTCTCCCCACACCTCTGCTCAACCTCCCCCTCCTCCTCCTCTCCCGCCAGGGTCAGGCGCCTCATGTCTCCCTGCAAGGTGGTGTCTGCCTGGACAGACCCCTTCTCTTCACTGAGATCTGGGGGATCCAGGGCCAGTGGAGCAATGGATGGTGGAGAGGACTTGTCTCCAGATCGCCTGCAAAAGCCTCATGTCAGAAACACTGAGCAGCAGCCACAACACTCTCCAGCCCCGGTCAGGGGGTCAGCAGGGGTCCAGAGAGAGTAAGACCCACAGGCAGGGGTGTCCAGGAGAGGCCAGAGAACCTGGGTGTGCCTCTCAACTCTGTTTCCAATTCTGGGCCCAGAGAAGTCCCATGCCTCAGTTTCCTCATCTTTGAAATGGGGAGAGTAATTCTTGCCTCCTCCTTAACCCAAACAGAAATTCAGGGACAGAGAAAAATTAAAGACAACATAGTTAAAGTGGAGCTCCCCTTCCAAAGTATTCCCTTCATAGAAATTAAATATAAAGCCATTTTGAATTAAATAACCAAATGAAGATTGCAAACGCATCTGTAGTACCAGGTTGGTGAAATACAAACCCAAGGTTGAGCGTATGGAACAAATTACAAACACCTGGACTGCTCAAGACTGCTCAAGACTGCTTCTGTGTTAAATCAGAATGCAATCTAAAATAGATAAATGACAAGGACCAACTGTATAGCACAGGGAACTATATTCAATACCTTGTAATAACCTTTAATGGAAAAGAATCCGAGAAAAAACATATATGTATATATCTACATCTAGAATCACTAGATATACTAATGGTCACTAGAATCACTTGGCTGTACACCTGAAACTAACACAACACTGTACATCAACTATACCTCAACTGAAAAAAAAGAATGCAATCTAACCTGCAGAGTAGAGATTACAATGGCTTTATGCCACTAAGCCTTATGAAGACAGGAAAAAAAGGGACGCCACATAGCAGAGCGGTAAAAACAAAAAGCATTATGTTGTTAACTAAGATTATGCAAGTCAAACAAAGTTTTACTAACAGCCGCAGCAAGGCTTATTAAGTATGGCTACTAGTGAGGCCAGAGCGTATGTTTAGGCTATTCTGATCAGGTAAATACCGTAAGTGTTTTCAAAGGGCGGGAGGAGGGGAGACTGAGGCAGCCACTGATAAAACAATTTAGACAACAAGACCTTAACTGCCCAGACTAACAGTCAGAAAACAAGGTGCTGGGAGTACGTGAGTAAGCAGCCCTCAGATGCCTGCTGAAACCCACACTGATGAGGCTGTACCTCCAGCAAACCAGGGCTTGGCCAATACTTGTAAAATAAGTAACTCCAAGACTGACTCAAAACGTAAGGGTAAATCTATACCAACAGGCCACACAACACTTGGCCAGAAGACCAGGTATACTGCTTTCGAGAAAAGCACTACTTACTATTTTGGTTAAATGACAAGAAAATAACCAGAAAATAAACTCACATACAGCTCCAGAGAGCAACCGTCACAGTGAGAAAGTGCAAGTTCTGTAATGAGGAGGAGATCCTAAATGTGGAACTTGAACAACAGGAAAGTCATCAGGTTGTCACCCTGGTGCCTGAGGACCTACTCTACTTTGATTTGGATTCAGATGTGAGAATTCCCGAGCACTCATCATGGGGTCAGAAAATGCCTAAATGTACACGGCAGAAAAGGCTAGATCGACCAGTGCCATAAAAATAAAGAATATCACTGTACTGAGAGGCAGAGAAGACAATCCCTAAGGCCTTCTTCCAGCCCTAGGATTCTATAATTCACCTAGAAAATAAAGTTCTCGGTAATTTCTTTTCTAAACAGGCCAAAAAAAAATCTTTTCTCCACATTTTGCAAGGAAATTAATGTCTAGGGTCAGCAACTTGACTAAGGACACAGCAGGGATCAAAACTCTCGCTTCTCAATCCAGGCCCTGTGCTCCCTCCGCCCACCCAGCTCCCTATAAAACAGAAAAAGCATGGAACCCACCACAAGTGGTCCTGGTAGGTGTGGAGCACAGAGAAGCCCCTTCCCTTCACACCTGAGGTCAGCATCTCGGCTGTGACATGGCAGCAACTCCGATGGCAACGGGGGCTCTGAGAAGGAGGAGGTCAGAGACGAGGGTCAGGGAAAGTCTTCCAGGAGGGCACATGTCAGGACCAGGTTTCTACACATGTGTTCAAAGCACCACGGTTGCAAATCTGAAGCATCCACTTGTATCACAGAGCTAAAACTCGGTGCAGTCTCAATCTTATTCAAATTACCTACACATATGACTTTCAAAAATTCCTTGACCAAATATTCCCTTCTGTGTAAGTAACTCCTCTACTGATGTTATCATTCTTATATTCTTATTATGAACCAAACCCAGGCAGGACTCAGAAGGATATTTAAAGTTCCCTTTCTTCAATTTCAAAAAATAAATTATCTCCCCTATCTTAAAAAAGGCATAGCCATCCTATATGGAAATTCAGAAGGGAGGCCATTCATATGCCTTAAATTAGGCTGAGGGATGCCAGAGGGAAGAGAGAAGAGAGATACAGTGGTACCAACGAAAGGTTCCTTCTGAGTGGGTTCTTTATAACAGGCCTTGCTCTGTATAACATCTATCTAAGAACTGGATGTGTCCAAAATATCAGAAACAACCACATTTACAATAACTACAAAAAACTTCCAAAGCCCAAATGGGAAATCTCTGTCAGCCCACTGTTACTCAGCAATGCTCACACATTGCCTGTAAGGATCGGTGTCCAGCTGGCTAACAGGAGGGGAATATACAAGCCTGGCAACGTTGCCTGGACCCAAGGGAGACGATTCAAGGGCAGATTTCCCAACACCTGAACTTCAAAAAAAACGTTTGCTAATCCGGTGGCTCCACTTCCTGTGCCCATGGGTCAGTTCCTGCCACAGAATCTTTGAATTTGGCTTCTTTCCCAGTTCCTAAAAGACGGGTCTTTGTCTTCCACCCTTGGAATCGTCAATGGCTCAAGAACTTCGGTCTCGAACCTGTCTTGTAGTTTTCGTAAACTCCCTTGTACCCTCACCCCCTTCCATAAACCACCTAGGATTCATTCCCACATACATTCTAAATGCCAAACTCAGAGGCCAAATACACACTTATGTAGTTTTCTCCGATCTTGGATAGAATACTGGGGGGAAAAAACAATAATTTCACCATTCTTTTCAACTTCAAGTTTTGCTACAGGTAAACAAGGAAGGAAACATTTCTAGGTGCTTGGTTCCCAAAGGTTCAAGGAAAATGGGAGAATATGAGCAACAAAAATAAGATCTTTAAACACTGACCCCTCCCATGCCTACCATGTTTCCCTCTCAAAGAAGCAATGAGTAAAATAATAAGATGTCGTTTTTCATTCAGGATGATACAAATGAAAATGACCCATCATATGCAGTGTCGGTGAGCATGTAAGGAAACAGGCTCCATATACCCTGTAGGTAGGAGGGAAAACTGACACAGCATTTTTATAGGGCAACAGAAAATATGCACGATCTTCAGCCAAACAGTTCTGCTCCCTAGTATCTACTTTAGAAAAATATTGGCACTAGTGTCCCTAGAGGCCTCAGGAAGATCTTGTTTGTGATAGAGACGAAGTAGAGGCAACCACAATGTCCACTAGAAGAGGACTTTTCCCATCACCCCACAGTGGGTAAAAAGATTCAGCTTATCTGTGCTTGCTGACATGGAACATGTCCCCACTACCTGAAGTGAAAAAGTAATAGGGATAAAGTTTGTTCATTTGTATTTTTAAACATACACACCCCAAACCATACATTTTATATGCACGTGTATATATGCATTGAAGAAGGCTGACAAGGACGTGCATCAGAATGATAATGGTTACTTCTAGGAGAAAAGGATTATGGGGTGAGAGGGTTTTGATTTTTCAGAACTGTTCATACCATTACTTCCTAATTTATTTTAAAAAAGAGACACTGTGGTGATGGCTGAACAACCCTGTAAATATACTAAAAAAAATCACTGAATCGTACATTTGAAACAGGTGAATTTTATAGTATGAAAACTATATCTCAATAAGTCTATTAAAAATAATTAAAAGATGAGGATGATGATGTGGATGTTCGACAAAAATAATGTTGAAGTCATGCAAGGCAGGAAAGACCAAGAAAATGTCACAGAGAGGAGACTAAGAAGACATGACAACTAAATGCAATGTGGTACCCTGGACTGGATTCTTGAACACAAAAAAAGAGAAAAAAGACATCGTGGGAAAACTGGGGAAATATGCATAAAGTCTGTAATAGTGTCAAAAGGACTGAACCAATGTTAATTCCTTAGTGTTGATAACTGTACTGTGGTTATACAAGATGTTATCATTACAGGAAGCTGGGTAAGGAGTATTTCAGGACTCTGTACTATACTTGCAACTCTTCTGTAAATCTAAGAAAAAAAGTTTTAAAGGAGAAAAAAAACAAATAAATTTTAAAAAGGAAGAAGCAGCAGCAGGAGCAAATACCCTTGGCCCAGATGTATGGACACCCCACAGGCTCACTGCCATTCCCCACTCTCTGATTGCTCAGGAAGAATATGTTTTTTCTTTTAATCCTTTATCCATATGCTGTGAAGTTGTCATTCCCACCCCTCCCAAGTTTTCCCTAAGTTTTTTCCCCACAGGCACAGCTGACTGGCACAGTACCTGTTCCCCACCAAGGCAATGGCACAGAGGTCACCCTTCTGTACCCGAGGCAGACCAGCAGGGGGCACCACTAGCCCTGGCAGCATCAAATCTGCAGGAAACAAAAGCATCGCAACTAACTCCACAGTTTACTGCGTCATTTACTCACTTGCTCAACAAACATACATTTGTTAAGCATCAACTACATTATTCATAGTGAAAATAAAAAGTGGCAAACTGAGGGTCAGACCTTTTCCTTCTGGGAGACTAGTGGTCAAACTGAAGCACCAAGCTGAGGGTCCACTTCCATGATCTATCTTATTCTGGTTTCCTAAATTCAGTTTATTAATCTAAAGTATAGCATATGGCAGTTCACAGAGCACTTTCATGTCACTTATCTTATTTAAGCCTTACAGCAGGGTCAGAGAGCTTATGGAAGCAGCCAAGTAAGAGATGCAACAGACATGAGGGAAGAATTCTACTTTTCAATCATATGAATGCACAAAATGGGTACATTTATTAAAGTAGTTGGCCTTTACTAAGTAGGTTTCAGCCACTATCCAGAATATAGGAAAATACTCTTACCTGCTCCCCCCACCAGTTTTTCAAGCACCAGGGGCCATGTTGTAAATGTTGCTAGAAGATCAGGATAAGACCACAGGGTGTACACTGTCCAAGAAGAGAGCCAGAAAACACTTACTGCCCAAAAGCCAACCCCCTGGGGAATGGCAAAGCCAAACACTGAGGCCACATTAATCAACATGTAGAAAAGAAACTCAAGTCAAAGCTAGAGAGAAGGTTGTAAGGGGATGCCCAAAGAAGCTGCATTCTTTTTTTTTTATTAGGTTACCCCAAGTTTGTGAAGCGGTTTATATGTTATATGCTATTTACTTGAGAATCCTTGCTTCCTTTAGCCTTAGAGACCTGCATTCTTTACATATTTATACTGAGCTCTTTGCAGTAGTTTCTCTCAATCTACGATCTTGAGAAGTTATCACTTTTACTGGTCAGAAGACACATGAAGTGAGCTACAGCTCTAAGAGTCTGTTTAGCTGCCAAAGTTGGATATTTATGTGTAAGGCTAAAACTAGTGATGAAGTGAACATCTGCTTTTGCCTGTCCAGTATCCCTTTTCCCCTCCCTGGGAACTGAGTGCCCCTTTTCCTGTGGGAAACACATTCCATATAGTTTACATCAGGCTGACTCCCTTCTCAAAGAGGCTGCAGTCTTGAAGAAGGCGGAGACTTAAGAAACTGGGTGTCACTTGAGACTTGGAGGCACCTATTGTTCCACCTGGACGGCAGCAGCCAAACATGGCCATAGTGGATAAAAGTAGGGACAGAGCCCCAACGAGGATTCCTTTTATGTCCTCAGAAGCAAGTAATCCGAAACCAGGGCACCAGCCTGTAAGAAATTCTGAAACTTTCCCATGTTTATTATTTTTATTCTCTCTGTTTCCACAGGGATTAGCAGTAAAACCCTTAGATCAAAAAGGGCTTGTATGTGTACAGCAGCAAAGCAGGGTGGGGGTGGGGGTGGCCTGGGGTAGGAGACTGCACTGCGCTGCTGCAGCCAAGCTGGGAGGAAGAAAAGCCCCCAAATGACAAAGTAGGTGTCAGCAGCCATGGAAAAGAGAAAAGGACACTGCCTCTCTGAGATCTGTGACAAAGAAAGCAAGCAAAGTATCCTGAGAGCCAGACAAGAGCCTAAGAAAGAATCCCTGTGAGACATCGCAACCAAAGTCCACCACTAAGACAGCTGGGTATGGAGTTTAACTAACCCAGCTTCTTTCCCATCACAGTATCTCTTCAGTATCTTAAGAAAATTCCACTAGTGAAAGTTTTAAGAAGCATTTTTTACATGCCCTGAAACTCCACCCTTTTCATGACCTCGGCTCCAATCCCTACTTAACCCACTAGAAACCAGTGTTTCTTCACCTCAGAATTTCCCTTGGCAACCACCCTCTTTTTGTGTTAACCCTTTTTTCCCCTCACTTCTATAGCAGTTTCTGATCTTGAAAGACCCAATTCTAGGGACACTAAATCCAAAAAGATTCTTAGGGAGATTTTGCATTTATTTGTTTTAAGGAAGACAGATTAATGGAAGAAACAGATGTTAGGCAAGGACCATAGTAATGGCCATCTCCATCCCATTGCCATACCTGTCGGATATAGATTTTTCTCCAGTTCAAATAGGATGGGGTTACCACCACTCACGTACACAGTCACTGCATCCCCTCTGTGAGCATACAACTTCACAATGTTGAGTTCTTCCTTTCCAGGTACTAACTCAGAGACCTGATCCGTTCCAAGAGTGGGGAAAACAGCTGTCACATCGGCCCGAAGCTTTCTCCTGCAGAGAGCACACATACCTGGTATGTATGCTGCCTGGATGGATTTTAATAAATATTGAGGACTCAAGACTTACTATAAAATCACGAGGCCCAAGAAAAAGACTGGTTGATGATGCCTTATTCTCACTCTTCCAAAACATCCCATTCTCTTTCTCATCCAATGTCTCATCTATTTTCACATGTTCCTGGGGCATGTCTTTCCATTTTACAAAGAGAGGAAAAAACTGAGATCCGGTAAGCGACCCAAGTTAGCCTGCCACTGGAAACTAAGCCCTGCCTTCCTGACTCCACACATAGCTCCTGGACCCACTCCTTTCTCATCTATGCTTGCCAAATCTGTCAACTTATGATTAAACAGCTCTGCTAGGGCACCAAGAATGACAACTATAGAACACTGCCTCCAAAATTCCCAAGGTGACACCTTCATTTGCAAAACTGAACAGATACAGTTCTTACCACATGTGCCTTATCCCCTCTCACCTCACCCTCCACCTGTCTCTCCTGCCAGTGGTAATCACTAGACACTTCTTCTCGTATACTTGTAGTTCTCTGTGCCCCATCTAATCTCTCCCAAGGGACTCAAAGCTCTTGGTAGGGCAGGGACCCCGTTTTCCTTCATTTTGGCATCCTCCACGACACCTTAAACAGACTGCAGTCAATACGCGCTGATTGAATTATACGCTTTCTCGTAAACTCACTAAAATATCCAAAAGACAGCCTGGGAGATAAATCAGGCCTCCTCTCCATCTTCACTCTCAAAACACGTCTAACTCACCCTTGCCCGCCCCCCGGGGTCCCTTCTCCGGCTGTACCCCTCGGCCTCAAGCCCAGAAAAGGCTGTGAGCCAGCCGAGCTTGAGAGATGTCTGGGTGCCCTGGTGGGCAGAGCAGGCTCTTCTCTCCCTCACCTGTCCGACCCCTTGATGGCCGTGTTGGACTTGACCCGAAAGGCCTTGGCAAACATGTCTGCTGGAGTGGCCTGGGGAAGAGAAGGAGACCACAGCAGCCAGGGACTGTCAGGAAAGCGCGAGCACGGCAGCTTCCCAACCCGCAGTCCTGGGTGCAGCCATGCTTGGGCCGGCTGGGAAAAGGGCCCGGCTGGAAAAAGGGCCCGGCTGGAAACCGGGGCCGCGCAGCTTCGCGGCCACCCCTAGTGGCAAGGCTGGGAACTGAAGCATGGGGGGCGGGGCCGGAGAAGGCGGGGCGGATCCCTGCGCGGAGCGGTGCACCCTTTGGCCTCACCCCTTCTGCCGGGCTCTGCGCCTAGGCGAGTGGCTTGAGCGGGCGCGTCTGTAGTATCTCTGGGGCCAACAGCGATTCCGTTCATTTTTACTCCATCAGCGTTCTAGTGTGTTGAGTAGGAGCTCTGCCAGCTCTCATTCCATGCAGTTTAGTTCAGCTGCACAAAATTAATTGAACTCGTGTTTTCTTAAACTTGCAGGCCTCTTGAATGGTTTTCTTCAGGGCTTTTGTTTCTTAAGATCTTTACATTTTATTGCACACTTGGGGCCTCAGCTAGAATTCTTTCCGAGATTTTCTCCTTCCTGTTTTTTAATTTACATGAGGTGATAATAACAATAACAGGGAATCCACTTTAGTCCGAGGTTTGACCTCCTGTTAAGAGGAAAAAACTATACAAGTGATCTTCAAATCTGTTATTTAAAACTTTTTTTTTTCTTTTTGCGATATGCGGGCCTCTCACTGCTGTGGCCTCTCCCGTTGCGGAGCACAGGCTCCGGACGCGCAGGCTCATCGGCCATGACAGGCTCAGTGGCCATAGCTCAGGAGCCCAGCCATTCCGCGGCATGTGGGATCTTCCCGGACCGGGGCGCGAACCTGTGTCCTCTGCATCGGCAAGCAGACGCTCAACCACTGCGCCACCAGGGAAGCCCTGAAACATTTTTGGTTACAAAACCCCACATTTTGGGACCTTTTTAGGTGCCTTTTGCATTCAGGCATTATTTGAGGGGATTTTGTTTCCAAAGCAATTTTAAAAACTCAGAGTGCTTATAAAAAAAATAATTTTGAGGCATAGTAAAATCAAATTATGGTTTGGCTTCTCCCTAGCAGTTTGATCTTGGGCCAATGGCTTATCCTTTCTGAAACTCTTACATTCTCTGTAAGATGTGGAGGTAATACCTACTTCACTGGGCTTCTGTGAGAAACCACTGAGATAACGCATGTGATATATTGCAGGGTGCTTTGAAATTTTCCCATAAATGGTAGATATTAGTCCAAAACAAACAAACAAAAAACAGTCTCAGGCAGGGGTGAGGGATTGGGTTTCCCTGAAAGGGACTGCTGTGTACCCTGGAAACAAGGATTTAATCACCTGGGGTCCTGGCCCCTACTAAACTTAATTTTGCTAATGAAAATTTCAGAGCAGAGTGTCCATCCACCAAGAAAAAAAAATCCTGATTGCTTTAATGTGGTGATACAGTCACACAGAGGAGAAGTCCATCTGGGCTATAACAAAGATGAGGCCTTGCACAGTCTCTGTCCACCACCATCTCTGCCCTTAATCTGGGGTCAGCCACAGCTCCATCTCCTCCTGCACTTCTGACCCACCATGCCTTTATTCTGAACCACCCCAGCCATAAAGCCAACGTCAGAGGAGCCCAGAGGAGGAGAGTGCCACAGATCCTTCTCCGCTTGGGCCCCCACCCAGCCACACTCGGGGGAGTGTGATGCCAGACTCTGTGCTGTTGACCAGGCCTATTGCAGTACAGCCATGGAAGCAGTCTCTGACCAAGGAGCCTAGGAAGGTTACTCAAGGGCATACTAGAAATTTCAAGCTGTGAAAGCTATTGTACACACCATATGTCCTGGCTAAGAAGGCACAGATTAGCAGCCTAAAAATTAATTCATGGTTGACAAGTAGGAGCCAAGACCCAAGGGGATTCTGTACACAGCATCCTGCCTCCCTATTGGCAGAGCAAGATCTCCCTTTCCCCAGGAGGGTGCCATCCCAACTTCTCTGCCTGCATCAGGGGCCTGTGTGCTCCCTGCCGGTGGCCCTGTTGCTAGGCAAGCTGGCTGAACCCTGAGTCCAGCAAGCCTAGATTCTTTAACTTTCCCTTTGTGGCTCCAGTACAGCCCCACAGGGCTACCAACCTGCTGCCCACTCTTGGGTAAGCTGCAAACACAGGCTCTCTTTGATTTATGATTTGTACAAAAGGAAAGGTAGAAGTTAGAGTCCAGAGGGTAGAGCCAAGAACTGTCATTCACAAGACTTCAGCCATAATCAAGGAACTGGCAACACATGCCTTGATGCATTTCGTATTAGCTATAATCAGTGACTCCATTTTTCTCCCCGTTGAGGAGTGTCTACAATGGTTACAGGTGGTTATAATATGCCTGTCCCAACATTGTATGTCAAATTTGTTTGGGGCAGAAAGCTTGTGTCTTTTGTTCACAGATCTTTAGGTCAAGAACTGTACTCAAGCAGCTATACTCAAGGAAATACACCTGAGGCTCATTATCCACAGCTGGACCTGATTTAGATGATGCGATCCTTCATTTTGAACAGATAAAGGAGTGAAATTTGAGGGGACCTGGGGAAGAAGTTAATATGTTTTGCAATTAAGAGGCACATGCGTCATTGAAGGTCAGAGGGTAGATGCTGGTAGCCAGACTCCAAGAGGGCTCTCAGTGGTCTTCATGTGCTTATGTGGTCCCCTCCCACATGAGACCAGGGCTGACTTCTGTGACCATTAGCATATGGCCAAAGTGATATTGTGTGACTCCTTATGGCTAAGTCATTGCCATTTCTACCTTGGTCTCCTAGATTTCTTGCTCTGGGGGAAACCCCCCACCATCTTGAAAGGACACTCAGGAAGCCCTGTCAAAAGGTCCGTGTGGAGAGGAACCCATCTCCTTGCACCAACTTGCCAGCCATGTGATTGAGCCACCTTGGAAGCACAGCCTCCAGCCCTGGGCAAGTCGTCCCATCCCACATGCTTTCAAGCCTTCCAGCTGAGGCCCCAGCCATCAGGGATCAGAGACTAGCCAGTCCACTATGCCCTGTCTCAAGTCCTGATCCACAGAAGTCATGAGATGGTAAATAATTGCTGTTTTAAGTTATTAAGCTTGGGGATGGTTTGTTATGATGCACTGGATAACTAATACAGGAACCCAAGCATTTCTCACTCCCAGTGCATCCTGAGATAGCCAGTTGGTCCATGTCACTGTGATTGAAGCCACAACTGTGTACAGTCCAGCTGTTCTCCCAGGAAATCATCCTCCACTGGCTCTTTTGCTTACGATGTGGAAATTGAAAACCTAAAAGCCTAAGATGT
Organism: Mesoplodon mirus; assembly: GCF_964341445.2. Classification (NCBI taxonomy): domain Eukaryota; kingdom Metazoa; phylum Chordata; class Mammalia; order Artiodactyla; family Ziphiidae; genus Mesoplodon; species Mesoplodon mirus. The sequence continues at coordinate 130,483 of NW_028295090.1, read as the reverse complement.
TGAACTCACAATATAAAAGGGGGACACAGGAGGCAAAGATACGCACATCGGATGCTTGCACTTGCAAAATAAAACCACAAGGCAAATTTGAAGAAGGCAGAGTTCCACTATGCCCAGCTCAGCACTGATATGTTGCCTGGTATTCAGGGATAGGTGGGTGCCAGCCAAGACCAGAGCACCCAGTCTGAGAACAGCTGCATCCACTTCCCAGCCAGCCTGCCACACACGCCCTGGGAGCCCTGAGCTGCCCCCTGCTTCAGCACGGTGAGGACTTTCTTTGTGAGTTTGATGCCCACCTGTCCTTTCTCTTTTCTTGGGACTGCTCAAACTAGATATTCAGCTGGGCTTTTGAAAATCCCCTTTCCTCTTCATTGCCTCCCCCAAACTCACGCACCCAAAAGCTAATGAACCTGCGCGATCCCAGGTGAGGCCTGTAGGAACCCTCAGACACTGGCAATTGGGCAAAAACAAGAGTTGTATAGCTGCTCAGAAGTAAAATCTTTTACATCTCAGAAAGTTACAGTTATTTCCTTGCCTGGGATAGATCTGGAAGGGACTGATCTAAGGTTTCTGTTGCAGAAACCTGTCGTTGGAAACTCTCAGAACCTAATAGACTCTGGGAAAACACCACAGATGACCTGCATTCCCAGGGACCTTTGAGCTCGGAGCTGGATGTCTGTGGTGAGGAGGAAGGAAAAGCCAAGGGCATGGGGTGACTGAGGAGGAATGGAAGCCCTGCAGCCAGCTGTGGGCTTCTGATTGTGGCTGTAAGAGGGAAGACCAGGCAGGGCACAGGCAAAGTCTAGATGCAAAGCCCTGGGGCTGAGTCAAGATGCTTCCTTAACTTCAAAGTCAGGATTTCACATAGTACCAGACCCTTAGAGAAATGTTCCTTTGTAACTGATGCCTAATGTACTTCTGGATCCTGTGATCAAACCTAGAGCTAGAACTGCCCAGATCACACAGCAGAGGCTGTAGTTGAAAGAGGCTCAGGGGACAAGTGCTGCAGGTATATTGCTGAATGTCACAGTTCCTCTGGTTCTGTGCTGTCCACAGCAAAGCCAAGCCCAGACAGGCTGGGTTTTGTCTATCATTTCATTTCTAGAGGACTTGAAGGCAAGAGAATTTCTAGAATCTGGGATTGGGCAACACTTCTGGAGTATGGGAAGGCTGGATGTTTAGGGGTGGATATCCAGAGAGGGGAAACTCTGGGGAAGAAGGGCAGGAACATGGGCTTCACGTCTGCAAGCGCTGATGTCTGCTTCCTTTGCTTTGGAAAGAAGCAGATGAACATCTTTGCTCGGGTCAGTGATGTCAGCCCAGCCTAGGGTTCAGGTCCAGCCTTCAGAGAGCCTGTAAATTAAGGGTGGGGACAGGATTTGACCCAAAAGTATCCGTTACGACCAGTCAGAATGCCCCATTGCCCTGCTTATCTACCAACTCCACTGTCCCTCAGGCTACACAGGATTAATGACAGGGAAGAACACCGTGTGACAATGGAGGCAGAGACTGGAGGAATGCAGCCACCAGCCAAGGAATGTCAAGGGTTGCCAGCAGCCACCAGAAGCTAGGAGAGAGACATGGAACATAGCCTCCCTCAGAGCCTCCAGAAGGAACCAACCCTGCTGACACTTTGAGTTTAGACTTCTGGCCTCCTGAACTGTGAGAGAATAAATTTCTGTTGTTTTCAGCCACCCAATTTGTGGTAATTTGTTAACCGCAAACAAATACAAGAGAAACTAATACAAGCCCTGTGAAACTAATACAAGAGGAGTAAAAACATATGCTCACAAAAAGATCCGAACACAGGGGCTTCCCCGGTGGCGCAGTGGTTGAGAGTCTGCCTGCCGATGCAGGGGACACGCGTTCGAGCCCTGGTCTGGGAAGATCCCACATGTCGTGGTACAACTGGTCCCGTGAGCCGCAACTACTGAGCCTGTGTGTCTGGAGCCTGTGCTCCGCAACAAGACAGGCCGCGACAGTGAGAGGCCTGCGCACCGTGATGAAGAGTGGCCCCCGCTTGCTGCAACTTGAGAAAGCCCTTGCACACGTTCGAAGATCCAACACAGCCAAAAATAAATAAATAAATTAAAAAAAAAAAAAGCAAGCAAACAAACAAAAGTGAAGACTCCCCAGCATCAGGGTGACCAGCAAGTACTATTTTGAAGGGAGTAGTGGATATTAAGACAGATTTCCATCTTTCAGGGAGCGGTTTCTAAAAGTCTGGTGACATTGACATCTTTGCTGAGAGCCTGCTATATGCCAGGCACTGTACTTGATGTCGGGAATATGAAGATTATCAATAAAACAAAGTGCCCGTCTCAGGGAGTGAGACAGACCCGTGCACATATCATTATAATCAGGGCCAGTGGAAATACCCGGATTTTCCTCAAACCCAGATATGTGCTTATTTGTTTAGAGGAGAGAGGGACTGAGCTGGTCAGGGAAAAGGGCAGAGAAGAACAGCTTTCAGACCTAAAATCCCTGCAGACAACTGAACCCACCCTCCACAGAAGGCAGTTTCGACATCATGTTTCCCTGAAGCTCCCTTGGGAGTCCTACCTTTGTCCCCCAACTGTCCCCACAAGGCACTTATCCAAGAATTTCTTCCAGGCACGTATGGTTGTCTCCATAAGAGAAATCCAGATAAAAACGATATTCTCCATCTTTGTACATTTCTGGTTAATTTTAACCCTCCTAATGGACTAACTCCCTGGGAAAATGTTTGACTACAATATCCCTTAATCCAGCTTTTACTGTAATACAAAGAGGTACATGAAATTAGAGGGTTATGAACATTGAGACATATTGGTAGGGCCCTTAGAGTTGGGATTAAATTATCTCACATGAGAAGTACTTCACGAGTTGTTTTACAGAGCATAGGGGGCATTTTTGATGGAGAGGGCAACCTGCTTCCCTCATTCAGGTGACAGGTGAGATGCATTTCAAAGCCTGGTGTCCAGGCATTTGAGATTGGGAAGGTGAAGATTTCCAGTAGCCAGGTGACTCAATGTGGATTATCAGGATTTAAGTGACACCAGTAAAGCTGATCTCCAATGTCCAGCTAGTAAATATCAGCGAGTTTTGCTGCCCAACATCCATTCATCCCTTTTCTGGAATCTACTATAGCAATTTTTCTCTGGAGAATTGCTGTCTCCCTAACTCCTTGTCTAATGTACTTCAGATGACACTGCTTTTTGCTCCAGGTGGCTCTAGCCCGACCAATCAGAGCACTGCATTTTCCTGGCCAGAGATTTGTTTCAAGGATGGATCCAATCAAAGCCCACAATATATAGTGAGACTTTGTGGAAACCACTGAGAGAGCTTTTCCACGGAGTTGATCCTGGAACCGCTGGTACGCACCTTGTTTGCACAGAAGAAGCCTGAGAATGAAGCCAGTGTGAGACAAGCAATGGGGAGAGAACAGAACATACACCATACCTGAATTAAGCCCTACTGCTTTTAAAAATTGCAAAAAAAAAAGTTTATAATACATCTTCTTTAAGCAGTTTTAGTTGGGTTTTTTGATACTTGCAATAGAAAAAGTCCTGACCTGTACACTAGGTGATAGAGAATTGGTTTCCTTGGCCCACGCGCCATGAGTAGAGCAGACTTAGTAGGCTTCCAAAGTACAGGTGACCCAGTAGAACTTAGTCTCCAAGGTCCACACTAGTGAGTTCCAAACCTTATTGATGACCAACAGACACAACAAAAATATCAGTGGAGCTCCTTACCAAGAAATTCTTGATCACTCTATCGGGTGAAATGGAGGATAGGCAGAAATGGATATTTTTCAAAAGCACCCGTATCATTTATCTATTGCAGCACCCCAAAACTTAATGGCTTAAAATAACAATACCTATTTGCTCACAGTTCTCAAGGGGCTGCTGACTTGGTTCTTCTCTTAGATTTGCTTGGGATCCTCATGTGGCTGCTGTCATGTGGCAACTCATCTCCTGTCTCAAGTGCTAGCAGTTGATGTTGGCTGAGGATTCTCCACCAATCTAGCTGCAACTTGTCCATATGGTGGCAGCAGATAAGAGAGAGAGAGAGAGAGAGAGAGAAACTGTAAGGTCTCTGAGGCCTAAACTCATGAGCACACAAGACCAATTCCATCCCATTCTATTGGTCAAAGCAAGTCACATGGCTAGCCAAAGTCAGGAACTGGGAAACTAATCTCCACCACCTAATAGGAGAAGCTGCAAAGAATATGTGGCCGTGTCTAATCTACCATAGTACCCAAGCTTCTTAAGCTTTAATGTACCAAATACCACAAACTTAATGGAGTAAAACAACACAGATTTAATATCTTACAATTCTGGAAGTCAGAAGTCCTAAAATCAATTTGTTGGCAGAGCTGTGTTCTTTCTGGAGGCGCTAGGGGAGAATCTGTTTCCTTACTTTTTTCAGCTTCTAGAAGCCACCTTCATTCCTTGTTTTGCAGCCCCCTCCTCAAGCTTTAAGACCAAAACCAAGCATCAGATCTCCCCACCTCCCCGACTTCTGCTTCCATTGTCACATCTTCTTCTCTGACCCTCCTGCCTCCCTCTTCCATTTTATAAAGACGCTTATGGTTACACTGGGCCCATCCTGATAATTTAAGATAATCTCCCGAATTTAAGATCCTTAATCACACTGCAAAGTCCCTTTCGCCATTTAAGGTGACATACTGACAGGTTCTGGAGATTAGGACACGGACATCTTTGGAGGATGATTATTCTGTTACCACATTTGGGAATCTTAGATCAAGGGAAACTGTCACATAATTCAAAGGATCCAGTGATCTAGTCTGGGTTACCCTGACAGGCTCTGCATGCTCAGGCAGCGTACAGGCAGTCAAAGGACTGGGCTCCATTTTTTTTTTTTAATATTTATTTGTTTATTTAGCTGCACCAGGTCTTAGTTGTGACGCGTGGGATCTTCGTTGACGCATGCAGGATCTTCATTGTGGTGTGCAGGATCTTTTAGTTGCAGCATGTGGGATCTAGTTCCCTGAACAGGGATTGAACCCAGGCCCCCTGCATTGGGAGCATGGAGTCTTAACCACTGGACCACCAGGGAAGCCCCAGGACTGGGCTTTAGATTCAAGCAGACCAAGGTTTGAATTCCAGTTCACCACTGTCAACTGAAAAAAAGTACACAACGTGAGAGTTGTGATTAAGTTTTATTTGGGGCAAAATGAAGACTATATCCCAAGAGACAGCCTCTGAGATAACTCTGAGGAACTGCTCTGAAGAAGTAAGGGGGGAGGTCAGTATATATGTGATTTTGGTGAAGGAGGATACGTGCAATCAAGCACACATTTTGGTAGAGGGTTGCTGTTAGTCACAAGGAACAAATGTCTCCACTAATGATTTTAGTATTTTTCTACATACGAGAAGATGCAAGAAATGGGGCTCATGAAATCTTACCCTAAAAATATCTTTCTGAAGGCCTGTTCTGCCAGTTTTTCCCAGAGCACAGAATGCCTCATCCCTGATCTCTTCCCCGAACTCCTTTCAGGGTGTGTTGAAGGTCAGCCACTGCAGTGGCCAGTGACTTCATTCTTGTGGTGCCAGATGGCAAGTGACATTTTTTAGTTGGCAGTGCCCGATCACGGTCATAAATTCGACCATGGTTTGGGAGGCACTTCGTGACCATTTTGTCCCAGAGTGCTAAGACATTCCTGCGCCAGGTGAGGAATTTTTCGATAGGCAACTCAATGTGCTGTTACTGGACTAGGCCCTATTAAGAGTAGCCAAAGTCTCTGGACCACAAGACAGTCTCACTAGTCTGTTATGGTACAGGAAATGATTCCCTCTTGTTGCCTTTTCCCATATCTAGAGTTACACTATTATGGTCATTGATCTGATATAGAACTATGTATCTGGTCAAATGTTCCAAGTTCACCTAGTCATCATTTTATCAAAGTCTCAGTCACACATTTGATAATGCAAAAAACAACAATTTTAGGGCTTCCCTGGTGGCACAGTGGTTAAGAATCTGCCTGCCAATGCAGGGGACATGGGTTCGAGCCCTGGTCTGGGAAGATCCCCCATGCCACGGAGCAACTAAGCCTGTGCACCACAACTACTGAGCCTGCACTCAAGAGCCCGCTAGCCACAACTACTGAGCCCATGTGCCACAGCTTCTAAAGCCTGTGCACCTCAACAAGAGAAGCCACCGCAATGAGAAGCCTGTGCACCGCAACGAAGAGTAGCCCCCACTCGCCGCAACTAGAGAAAGCCTGCGAGCAGTGACAAAGACCCAACACAGCCAAAAATAAATAAATTAAATAAATAAATTTATTACAGAAAAGATTTTGTAAAACAGGCAAAATACAAATGATATAGCTAGTAGTATTAGTAAGGTTATAAATAAGAATTTAAGCTTAGAACTTCTATTAGGTGCAGCCCAGTATATCCCCAGGTCATCTGACTTAGCCTGTTCTATACCAGTTCTTATCTTTAAAGGAAATTATATATTGGTATTGTTTATAAGGCACCCGACCCAATTTCCTACTGTTATTAGCTGGTTATCCTTCGTATGATTTAATATACTAAAAGAGCCTTTAAACTTGAGCATAGCCTGGTGTTAGCCACATAGATACATACCAGAACTGTGTGAGGTTTCCTTGTCATAAACAGGAGGTTATGGTTTTTGACTGAGATTCTGCTTGGTGTTCTGACTGAGCTTGAGTGACCCTAAAAGAAAATTCATATTTATGGTCAGAGTCGGAGCAGGTATTATTAATTGGCCAGGTGAGGGATATCACCTAGTAATATCAATAGTGGCCTAAAGAGAACTATAATTTCTTTCTTCTAGAATAAATTTCTTAAGGGCTATCCAATTAGAGCCTTGGAGTGGAGAGATCCACCAAAGTAATCCAGAAGAACTGGATATAGGTAAATAGCCATAAAGCCAACAATTGGATTAACTTTAAATGCAGTATAAGATGGTGAAATACATTCGGTTCATAAGCAAAGTTGTGAGCAATTATCAAAGTAATTGGTAGACAGGCCTGGTCCAGCATCTTGGGTCAGATGTCTATTTCAGATGTCATCTTCTCATCCTAGTCTGGAAGTTTCTCCTCTGTTTGAGTCTTGTTTTAAGGTGATTTTAAGGTCAGCAATCCTCTCTCTAGGCCAGTCCAGTACAGGGACACTTTTGGAAACATTAATCCAAGAGTCAATTCCTTTCAGTTTCGCTGTGCATGAGCTAGTTAAGAGTACCTGATAAGGGTCTTTCCATCTAGGTTGAAGATAGTCCTTTAAATGATGTATTTTCCAGTATGCATAATCCCTGGCTACAGGTCATGAGGCATCTGATCTTCATCCAAAGATAGATTACTGAGATAAACTTCAGAAACAACTTAGAGTGTCCTTTTAATAATTCAATTAAACTTTACAATAATATAACATAATAGCAAGGAGCTGAATCGGAAGTGAGGCTTAAGCAGTAAATACAGACCTCAATTAACAAAACTAGAATTTGATATCCACTAAAACATAAATTTTTCTCTCTAAAATTACCCTCATTTTTACCAAATATAGACAAATTAAGATTAATTTGTTTGCATATTAAGTCTAATTTCAATAACCTTGGCCTGATTACTTAGGTAAGTGTAATTGATCATATAGGGTCTTTAATATTGGCCGTGGGGAGCTTTTCATTAGGAGTCTCGGACTGAAGTTTTCTTTAAAAAAGCCCTCTCAGGGACTTCCCTGGTGGTGCAGTGGTACGAAATCTGCCTTCCAATGCAGGGGACACGGGTTTGATCCCTGGTTGGGGAACTAAGATCCCACATGCCACAGGGCAACTGAGCTTGTGCACCACAACTGCTGAGCCTGAGCGCCACAACTAGAGAGATAAAGCCCATGCACCACAACTAGAGAGAAGCCTGCGTGCTGCAACGAAGACCCAGCACAGCCAAAAAAAATGAAGAAAATAAATAAATAAAATAAAGTAAATGAATATTAAAAAAAAAAAAGGCCTCAAGGTCAAGGAAAGCAATGCCAAAGGCTTGTCACAGATTTTGCCTTACAGATTTGGGTGAATTACTCCCTTTTCAAGATCCCCACAATATCACTAGCCAGGAGGTTGCCTTCCTTATTTACCTGATAAGGCTACTGGGAACCTATGAGTTTCCAATTTCTGAAGGAATCAGGTAGACAGAATAGATAAATGTTTCAATTCTGTTTACAGAGGTACAACTTACCAAATTGCTGTAAGTCATAACTAGCTTGAGGGAAGGGTCTGCTTATGTCTGGAAAACACAGATGAAAAGCCAGTAATGTTTTAGACAGAAACCATAAAAATTATAACCACATTCATCAGTTCACTCAGTCCTATGTAACTAATCGTTTCTGTTAATAGTTTCATGAAGCCATCCGGTTTTCCACTAGAATTTTTAAATTTCTTACCCAGTTCAGCAAAATGATCTAAAAGTTACCAGAAATCTGTACTTGTCCAAAAGTCCTTGCTATGAATCTTCTTGAAGAGGAAGCATTTTTGCAAAGGCATAAGTGTAAGACAATAACCGTCTATGAATGACAAAAGACTTAAGAAGGCACAGTTAAAGACCTGATTACAATGCTATTGACAAAGAAACTTGGTTACTGCTGTGACATTTTAGGATAATAACCAGAATTATGACGGATAAATTTTACCAGGACATACCAGATTTTTAGGAATTTTAGGTAATTTCTAGACTATGTATATTAATGATATTTACCCATACAATACAACCTAAGAAGATTTATTACTCATTTGACAATAGTTCCCATGTAATTTAACATACCAAATGAACCTAATTAGTTTAATACCTCTCTTTGGGATGTTTCAGGGAGCCCTTTGAAGCTAGCTAGAGGTCAAAGTTAGCTAGAGGTCAAAGGAACATCTTTAGAAATTGATTTGGGAACTTTGTCAAAAAATATCAAAAAGGTTTTAAAACTCTTGGTCAAATAGGATCATAGGTCACTGTGAAACAATGCTTATCCACTTAACCAAAGTGACAAAAAGATTTCAAAGGCAATTACACACAGTTATAACATGTTACCAGTTAAAGGTAAAAGAAACTTTATAATCTGTTATCAAAAGTGGATCAATATTCTAAGAAAACTTTGTCATCTTAACAGAGAGAAAAACCAAATTCAGGTTTTGCACCAGCTTATTTCTAAAATTCATTTACTCAATTAAATGTATTCTACACTTAGGCAATCCTGACCATGCACAGATCTCTTTTCTCAGGACTCCTTTTCCATAAACCTTCTGTAACTTTCTGTATCCATACTAGTTTGTCCCTTATTTTTTTCCATCCATAAACAACCAGCTCTAGAACAAAATTACATTTTTCCCTTAACAAAATGCAATTCCATTCCTCATACCTTCTTTTACTGAAGACACACATCCTACTTTGCTACTATATGCTGAAATGTTTCCTTTATTATTTCTAGTAGCTTTAATTACATATTTAAATTAGAATTCACAACTCTTAAAACCTTACTTTCTAGTGAAGACTAAGAAGTATGCAATTATGAACTGTTGTTTACATTTTCATTCTGTAGATTGGCAAACATAAATACCAGTAATAATTTCTAAAAAACATGTTTTTTTATAGAAAATATCTCAGTGTGGCCCCAGACATGTTTATGAATAGTCCTTAATGCCTTTAGTTTCCCTGTAAAAGGAAGCCATCGTTCAGTACCTAAGGTTTCATTATCTTATTTTATTTGGGAATGACCTAGTCATTCAATAAACTTCCATCACGTAGCTTAATTTAGTACAACTCTAAACTTTAAAGTTGCCAAGTATCTGGAGAGAATTTTTTAAGTAGATATTCCTAAAACAATTTTCCTAAAGAGTTCACCCAAAACCTCTTTTCTCATTTACATTTAATTTAGTAATAAAACATTTCATTATACCAAGTTATTTTTCTTGTGGACAAATTTGCAACAGATATAATAAGATCTTATTTGACTTTTATTAAACCTAGGTACAATAAAAGTATACTTAATGTTGATGACTCTAAGACATGTCTGTATTAATTAAATCTACAGACAAACCTTAATACCAGGTATTAATTTAATGCTGAATATTTCCCAGTTCACATGAACTTGAAATTCATTCTGGATAGTTTCCTTTTTTATTTCTGAGAATTTTTATAAATGCTTAATTTACTTTAAGCCAATTAAGTAGAGCTCATTTACAAATTAATTTTGATAATACCATCCAAAGGTAAAGACATATGTGCCCACATGGACATATGTACAGACACAATCAGAGACCTCATCGTTTTATTTTAAAACTTAGTCATGAATCAGGTGTTACAATATAAAACTCACTACTTTGTAACAGTTAGAATAAGTCAAATTTCAAAAGGCCTCTTTCCTCCCTGTTTTTCTCCTCAGTCTCTGGAATTAGAGATGGTCTAGATAACTGTTCCTGAGAGCCCTGGTCTCAAGGCACAGGGAGAGAAAAGCATGTTCTCCTAGAAGGACCTGTTCCCTCAAGGGTCAGAATTCTGAAAAGATGTTTTATTAAGCCAGCTTTCTCTAACAACTGCATACAAAATAAAAGAGCCCATAGTGGCTATTTTCAGGGCAAAGTTTCCCTTTAATTCCAAATAAGTAAGTACTTGTAAATATAAGTTTTGTACATACATAAACCTGGCAGGGGTGTTAGTCAGAGGCTGGCTTTCTGATGCTCCTCATGTCTCTGTTTGAGAGGCTCTCTATCCCATTTTAAAGTTGAATTTGTCAGGGGTAAAACTTACTAATGAAATTGTGTGATGGGCCAGTGTGCGGCTTGTGAGCTTAACTCCTCCAGGCATCACCCTAGAGTCGCTTCAGCCCTCTTATGTGGCTCAGTTTCACCCTTCAGTGGTCTAAGACCACTGTGAGTGCTCGGATCACTGAATGGCCAATTCTTATACATGATTCCTGGATGAGCAAGTCTTTTAATTAATGTGTGGATTGCCCTGTGGGACCATTGCACGGTATGAGGACTCTGCCTCCACCACTCCCATACATATCTCAGTTGCCTGAGAAAGCTCTAACTGACCAGGAGGAGTCTTGTCCCTCTTCTTTGGAGCAAAGCTCTCATGTAACATCTTCACTTTTATCCTGACAAATTCTATGAAGGCAGCCAAACTGAGGAAAAGAGTCAGATCACCTTCTTACCAAACTACCCAGCCCAGACCGCTCAGTGTCTTTAAACTGAGCAAACCCCATTGTTTTTCAGCCAGCCCACCCCCGCACACCCCGGAAAGTTTCAACCGGGGGCCAGGTACCTGTTATACACTGCCAAATAAAACTCAGGATCATCAACCAATACAGGAGATCCAAGAACCAGGAGAGACTCACCCAAATTCGTCTGGACTCTCCAAGGAGGTGGATGGACACAAGAGGTCTCTGATACTATCAATGTTCCAGTTTCTCCCAGAGTTCAGGTAAAGGACAGAAGTCTGCTCTGCGTCCCTTCATGGTCGCCAAAACTGTCGACTGGAAAAATATGCACAACATGAGAGCTGTGAGTTAAGTTTTATTTGGGGCGAATGAGGACTATAGCCCAGAAGACAGCCTCTCAGATAACTCTGATAAACTGCTCTGAAGAGGTAAGGGTGGAAGTCAGTATATATGTGATTTTGGTGAAGAGGGATACATGCAGTCAAGCACACATTTTGGCAGAAGGTTGTTGCTACTCATGAGGAGCAGATGTCTCCATTTATGATTTTAGTGATTCTCTAGATATGAGAAGATGCAAGAAACTGGGCTCATAAAACCTTCTGAAAATATCCAACTATCTGAAGGCCTGTTCTGCCAATGTTTCCCAGAGCACAGAAGGCCTCATTCCTGATCTCTACCCTAAACTCCTTTCAGGGTGTGTTGAAGGTCAGCAACTGCAGTGGCTTGAGACTTCATTTTTGTAGTGCCCGATGGCAAGTGACAATTTTTAGTTGGAACCACACGCCAGCTGGGTGAACTTGGACAAGTTGGTAATCTTTGAGAATGTTTTCTGAATTGTAAAATAGGGATAATACCTATCTCACAGGACTGTTATAAGTTTTAAATGAGAAAATATATGTAAAGCACTTCTGATGGTACCTGGAACATAATAGACTTAATAAACGGCAATTAGGGATTTCCCTAGTGGTCCAGTGGGTAAGACTCTGCGCTCCCAATGCAGGGGGCCGGCTTCTATCCCTGGTCAGGGAACTAGACCCTGCATGCATGCTGCAACTAAAAGTCTGCATGCCGTAACTAAAGATCCCACATGCCTCAACGAAGATCCTGCGTGCCGCAGCTAAGACCCAGTGCGGCCAAAATTAATAAATGAATATATTTTTTAAAAACGGTAATTATATTAGAAAGAGTCCTGGTTAGGTTTTCAAACTTCGGAAACATACTTTCACATGGCCCCTCAGGTCTGTCGCTGGAACTGGCCATGTTGACTTGGGAAGAGTGAGAAGAGGTGACAGATATTTTGGGAAAAGACGAGTCTTTCTGGGGTTAGGGATTAATAAGGACAAACTTCAGGATTTAGGAGACATAGAACCAAGTGTCTACAGTGTTGGAAGAAGCATCGGGACTTTATTTGTTGCTGTTGTTGTTGTTTTCAAGATCCTGAAGCATTAATGGGGCAACTTTCAAAGCTTGGGGAAGAGAGAGAGAGGGAAGAAGTACAGGAAGTGAAACCTTGCAGGACCCTGTGGGGCCCTCCAAGGCATAAATCCTTTCCATGTCCCCTGTTTCTTCTCTGTAGGAAATAGTCTTCATTCAGCCTCCTTGACCTTTCCTGAGTTCCAAAGGGCAGATTCAAACAGTTGCTTATCAGGGAAGGGAGGGATTGCAGAAAGAAAGGAGGAGCAATCAGGAAACAGTAGTGCAGCATGGGGCAGGTTCCTGGTTCCTCTTCAAGGAATATACATAACAATATATGTTTGAGTTCTTCTGCAGGAACTAAGGCCCCCTCCCAGGTGGAGGATGGTAACTTCAGGCTAAGCACTAGATTCTGGGAACACCACCCTCTTACCTCACCACCAACCAATCAGAAGTCTGTACAAGGTAGAAGATAATGAAGACTCTGACCCCCTCCCCAAATGATTCTCCTTTTGAAAACTTTCATGGTCCAGCAGAATCTCTGGAGTTGGTTTTTGGACACAAGTCTGCCTTCTCCCCAGGTTGCCAGCCTCCTGAATAAAGCAACCTTTCCTTTCCAAGCAACACTTGCCTCTCAAGTATGGGTTTTTGAGTGGTGATCAGCTGAACCTGAGTTTGGTAACAGAAGTCCATGAGGTTCAGAAGAGAGACAGCTTTCTGAAACTTCAGAAAAATGATGTGGTTTTAGTGTTTCAGTGAGTTAAATCTCTGTTTCTGAAAATAGCTATACATGTTTCTGGAACTCAGGTGAACTTGAGGTCGACATAGCTTGGGGAAAATGGTGAGTTTCATAGGTTCTCTATAAATGATTTTTTAAAGTGCATTCCAATTTTGTGATTAATATGGTATACTATGCATTATGGCACATCATGCTGCAAAGAATAATTTATAGTTATTGAAAAGAATTTAAACTTAACCCACCAACAGGTGTTTCATCACAAAATTCCAGGTGCATGTGGCCATAGGAATATTTTCTTCATCTTTACATTTGAAACTGTTATAATCACATTCTGAATGTTCTGATGATTTTTGAAGAGGCTGGAATAGTTTCATTTTTCTTGTTTATTTTTTAGGGGTTCCTTATTTTGCAGATATATTAGAACTGGCTTCAACAAGCAAGCAGGTATCTTACAGGATATTTGGCTAATCCACGATAGGTAAATCTGGCTTTAGCTGCACTGAGAGAGACAATGGAAATTTTGAACTACTCTTGAGTGGGGCTAGGGAGCATAAGCAGATAGGGTAGGGGATCCTTGGAGAAAAAGAACCAGGCATGGCTTTCTTGACAGAAGCCATTTTGTTGTCTAAGCCTGGCCACAATGCTTGCCCTTGCACAGGTCTCAGTAATTAATGATCTTAAGGGAAGAAAAGAATGCAGAAACATTACCTGTTATTAGGCAAGAGAAGTTCTAAAGAGTCCCAGTTCTCTTTCAATGGCAAAGATTAGCCTGAAGTGCTCAGCTACCAGATCAACTGGAACCTAAGGAATAATGATGTTCACTTTTTTTTTTATAACAAATTTAATCAGTTATACATATACATATGTTCCCATATCCCCTCCCTTTTGCGTCTCCCTCCCACCCTCCCTATCCCACCCCTCCAGGGGGTCACAAAGCACTGAGCTGATCTCCCTGTGCTACGAGGCTGCTTCCCACTAGCTATCTACCTTACGTTTGGTAGTGTATATAGGTCCATGCCGCTCTTTCACTTTGTCACAGCTTACCCTTCCCCCTCCCCATATCCTCAAGTCCATTCTCTAGTAGGTCTGTGTCTTTATTCCTGTGTTACCCCTATGTTCTTCATGACATTTTTTTTTCTTAAATTCCATATATATGTGTCAGCATACAGTTCAAAATGTTCATAGCAGCCCTATTTACGATGTTGACGTTTTATGAACTTCATGATTTCAATCAACTGAAGCTTGAGCTCTGTCAATCATGCATATGCTTAAAACTTCTCCAGTTTGACAGTTCTGGGAGACACTGTTTTGGGAAAGATCCTCAGGGTTCTCCTTACTTGCTGCAAGTAATAAATCCTTCCTTCTCTCACTCTTTGATTTCATTGCATCTTTTGGCTCAACACCCACCAAGAGGCAAACCCAGTTTCTTGGTAACGGGAAGGGAAGAAAGGGCGTAAATGATGTAGAAGCTGCTCAGGAGCTGGAGCGCACAGGGCAGCAGTTCAGCTGGGGTGTGGGGGCTCCTGCTAGAGCCCTCATTGGGCTTTAATCCAGCCACACTGTTATGAAACAGGGGCTCTGAAGAAATTACTTGGGTCACTAAGGTCGGAGACTCATGAAGTGCCAGCATCCTCGTGTAATCCTCCCTCCCGTGACCTTGGGATCAATAGCCTAAAGACAAAGGAGGCCTCTGTGCTTCCTATCTCAGGGGCAGGAAGGGGAGCAGAATGCCTCAAGGTGGCTTACATAGCTATGTCTTAAAGCAGACTTGGAGAGAGCAGTGATTCAGAAGGAGGTAAGAAAACTTGGCGGGGGGGCAAGTCCTATCGAAACGTTTAGTGCAGTAAAGTGGTCTGAGGGGTCCACATAAGTACTAAGAACAATGATTATTTAATACAATTTTGCAACCTTAGAGCTGGAAAGGACCTCAGCAACAATCTAGTCCAAACCTTTCGCTGCCGTGGAACTCTTCCTTCAAACAAAATCTTCCATAGGAGTCTAAATACAAACCCACATGAAAGCAGGATTGTTCTGGTTGGGGAAGGGTGGGGGAGGGGCTGGGCGAGGTTAGGAAAAAAAGCTTATTCATAAGATTAGAAAAAAATTTTAAATCATCATGGAAGAAAATCTTTGAATTTATATTTTTATCATAGGCTAAAGAAAACATTGATTGTAAAGTTCCCCAAACGGACACATTAGTAATTTATAAAGTGAAGAGCCTTTGGATTTTAAGGGCATTTTTACTAAAGACATGAGAACAGGGACTCTGACTTTTAGTCTCACGGAAATGAGCCTTGGATGCAAATGTTCAGGTTTCTGGACTATGCTCTGCAGGCTTGGGGCAATGAGTCCCCAAGCCCCACCCCGCCAGGTGGCGCCCGTGTTCGGCATTTCCATAACGTTTAGTTCTCTCCTCAAGGGTCAGACAGCCTGCCTCGTGTTTTGTAGGTTTAGATAATCCGACTGGCTGTTACGCTCAAGAAAACAACACTTGTGTTCTTCTGTTTTAACCTCCTTCCCTTTCACTTTCGTTCCAACTATCCAAATCCGCTTACCCTTGGTGTTGCCGAGGCATCTTAACTTTTCAGAAAAGCAAAGGGAAAACCCCCACCCATTCCAAGGAAGAAGACAGGAAGAGCCTTCTTTCCAGGGGGTCTGGTGCAGCAGGACGAAGGCTGGGAATTTGGAGACGTTTAGTTCAGGCTTTGCCAACCACAGATCTCCTCTGGCCTCACTTTCCTCATCCTTAAAATGGCTCTGAGCCCTACCATCCGTGGCATCCCATTGCAGGGGAGTCAGACATACCTCAGCTTAAATTCCGGATCCTAGTTAAATCTATATAAAAGAGGGATGTCATCTAGTATGGTTACCGAGGTTAAATGAAAAGATTCGTGGCGCCGGTGGTGTCACAAAGTGGGTTTATTATTATTGGTTTCCTCTGTTAACTCATTACCCTCCGGAGGGACGCCCCTCAGTGGAGAAGTCTGAGAAATTACCCATGTCTTTCGTTCTCATTTTATTCATATTCAAGGGAGGTTTTAGAACTCTAGGCTGCAACTTGCTAAGAGATAGCTAGCTGACCGTGAGGTGCCGGCTGCCACTTCTGAGGCAGAAATCGGGGGCTGCTATTTCACAAACACCCCGTCAGGGCCCTTCTACCTCCCCAGCCGCGGCCCTCAGGCCTCGGCCAGCGACCAGAGAACCTCAGGCGGCGGGTTCCCAGCCTCCCGCCTCCCACCTTCCAGGGCCAGCGAGAGCTTCCGAGACACGCGCCGCTCAGTGGGGAGTGGCCTCGGCCCCGCCCCTGTGCGTGGCCACATTGTTGCGCCGAGGCGTTTCAAGGGGCGTGTCGCGGTTGCTAGGCGACCACACCGCTCCCCTTCCCGCCCCTGCTGCTCCTCTGGCAGTTGTCGACCCCAGCCAGTCCCGAGCGGACGCGCTGGGAGCTGCACTGTGTGGAAGAGAGGTACCGAGGAAACGTCGCGGCCCGGGAGGCAGCCGCCCCAGCTCAGGTGGACGCTGCTCGCCTGACCGTCCAAACGCCGCCCCTCCCTCCGGGGGGTCCGGAGCTAACGGATGGGAGGCACAGCTCGCGGGTCCAGGCGGAAAGATGCGGGGCCGCCAGGAGACGGACTGCCGCCCCAGCCGCGGAGGTAACGGCGCCGGGGGATAACGCGCTGGGGCTCCCGAAGGAGCCGCTGCAGCTGGCAGGCGAGGTCGGGGGGCGTGGATGGACTGGGCTGGAGGTTGAGCGAGCCCCCAAGCAGTAAGGACGAGGGAAGGGGTCTGACTCCCTCTCCGGGACTGGCCCACCCTCTTCCTCTCCATCAGCTCCCCTGCCCCCAGCCCAGCGCGGGAGTGGGCTAGAAAGGAGTTAGGCAAAGAAGAATTCCCACCCTGGGGATTATTTCTGAAGTCCTACATCGGGGGTATATGGTAGGAACTCTGAGAAGCTGGGATGTTTTTGGTGGGGCTTTTTAGCAAACTGGGGGACACAGGGAGCAATACCTTTTCCAATAAGCCCTGTTGCTCAGAGCAGATAACCAAGGGCTTTGCCGTGAGGGGTGTAGGTGAGGGGCTCTGCCGAGTAGGACTTTTTGTGGATCGTGTTTTGAGAGATTCTCCACCTTTCATAGGATTTTACACCTTAATGGAGAGTAGGGACCACCTGCCCACTTCATTTGCATGGAGACTACCTTTGGGTAATTTCCTTTGGCTATTTATAGGAAATCTTGTAGGTCTTCAGTCTGTCTTCTTCTTTGTAAATGTGGACGTCTGTCCCATTTTGTTTGTTTTATTCGTGCTGTTGGCAAAGAATCAGTCACATCCAGAATTTTTGGTTCTTGTCAATGAAGCAGTTCCCGTAAAGGTATAATTTTATCAGAATGTAAGCATGTTTTTTAAAAAGAGAACATTCCAAAAATAATTTGTAGTGGGTTTTCTGTTTGGTTTTTGTTTTTCGGGGTTTTTTTTTCTCTTTGTACTCCTATAACACATCGATTAAGAAAACTCTGGAATTTTACAAAACAGTTTTTATAAGCCACTAAAATATTCCAGCATAGTTTTAAAGATTAAAAAAAATTCTTCCCTTGCAGCTGGCTCATTATCATTGTATTCATAGTATATCATGTAAAAATGATACAATGAAATGCTGATGTGTGTTACTGGGAAATCCATGTTCTTGGTGGCAGATGAAATACATTATTCAGAGCCATCCTGTGGATTAAATAAATCCTCTCCGTCTTTTGTGTTCCCTTACAGCGGTGGAGGGAGGCACAGTGTTAGAGCAGAGAAATTATCATTTGGCATTTAGCTTCCACCATCCACCCGAAAATTAAGTGGGTAAAGATGTGAAATCCAGTACGTTTTGTAATGTAGAGAATCCCTATAGTATTTGCTGTAGAATTCACTGTAGTTTTCTACAAGTTAGATAGATGTTAAGTAGGAAAATAAATAAATAAATATAGAGAAAGCCCTAAGAAGGCCTTTTATTTCTTGCTTGTGAGATCCAGAAGTGCGTAGACTGGAACTATTCTTCCCTTTACAACATGTGACCAACGGCTCAGAGAGGAAGGTAGAGTAGCCAGTGGTAGAGCTGAGATTAGAATCCAAGTCTCCGACTTGAAAGTACAGTTCTCTGTCTGTTTGTTTGTTCTGGTTAGCTTTTAGGCTTCAGATTTCAACTAGCCTTCGTTTTCAAGTAGTAAGTTAAATGAGATTCTTTTGATGGTCCCTATTGTTAACAACATTCAGAAAGTAAGACGTATTTTAACAATTTCAAACTATAAACCTAGAAATGCTGTCCTTTCTTTAAAAATAAAAAAAGGAGGAAAAGTTGGGTTTCCTCCCTTCCTCTGCCAAATACCCCTGTGGTGTGTATTCAGTGCCAAAATGCAGTGTGGACATTTGTTTGTATTAATTATTCTTTGTAGCAGATATGAAGCAGTTAAAGGGTGTTTTGGAAATACAAATTTATATACTTCAGTTACTGACAGATTTTATCTGTAATCCTTTCAACTAGATTGGATGATTTTGTCTATGATAGTGTCGTGATAATAGATGAAACCAAAGGCTCACCCTGTTCAAATGCACTCTGCAATCCTTCTGAACCACCTCTACCCAGAAGACTAAATGTAAGTAAATGAAGTAATTCTTTGAGCTCTAATGGGCCTGGAAAGGAGGAAGTGCTACTTTAAATGGTCAAGGTACAGTTACATGTCACTGGTAACCCAGGCTCTTTTTTATTCACTTTTGGTTTCTCTTGACTTTGAAATAACAGTTTCTGTGGTCCAAGTTCAGCTTTTCAGAATGATTTTGATTTGGAGCCCACCTATTCCTTTCAATCACTGGGGTAAATAGGGAAAAAAACGACATGCTACTTTTATCTAGATAGTGTTTGTTTTGTTTTTTTTCTGCGGTACGCAGGCCTCTCACCGTTGTGGCCTCTCCCGTTGCGGAGCACAGGCT
The DNA here is from genome assembly GCF_964341445.2 of Mesoplodon mirus. NCBI lineage: Eukaryota > Metazoa > Chordata > Mammalia > Artiodactyla > Ziphiidae > Mesoplodon > Mesoplodon mirus. Next base: position 111,199 of record NW_028295090.1, on the reverse strand, counting down.
CCGGACTCAGCGGCCATGGCTGACGGGCCCAGCCACTCCGCGGCATGTGGGATCTTCCCAGACCGGGACACGAACCCGTGTCCCCTGCATCGGCAGGCGGACTCTCAACCACTGCGCCACCAGGGAAGCCCTAGATAGTGGTTATTTTTTTTTTTCATAGAATGATATGTACAGTATATTATGATGGCTCATTTTAACAAGAACAAGAAACAGAAAATACCTCTGAACTTACAGATCTGCAGATTTTTCCTGCACGGTAGAAATGCAGTCCTAGCTTATTAGTATGCTTAAGAGAACCATTTTATAGATCATAAATGAAACTTGAGCAATACATTTTGGTTTCGATGCATTTAATCATTTTGGAGCTTGCAGACATTTAGTTTTTGACACCGTTTTATGTTTAAGAGAATAAATTAATTCCCATTCCCTCGGCACTCATAGAGAGGTAGGGAGAGCAGGGTTTTGGACAAGTTCCATGACAGGGAGAATCTATCCTGTGACTTTAAAATTTGCTGCATATATCATCAACGAACAAACTGAATAATTGAGTAGACTAATTTATCAATAGTTCTCCTTCATATTTCTGTTTAAGACCTAAAATTATTTCTATGTAAAACACTGCTTGCATTTTTCATAGTCCTTCCCAACGGTTTGTCAGCTTTTGCCATTAAAAATCAACCCCTTCACTACTTTCAAGGCTAATAATATTACAAGATACGGGCTACATATATTTGGAAGGCTGGTCACCCTATTTTTAATCTCCTTTCCAAAGTGCAGTAAGTTTCCTTTCTCCACAAGCTTATTGTTTTTAATATGTAAAAACCTCTAAGAGCTCCAGAACCACCTATATACTCGTGTGTTGACTATCAGATTTCGTGGTTACTTGCTGACAATTAGCACATCTCTCTGGGAAACTTTTACAGTCCGTCATCATGTGACTTAAAGTCCATTTTAACTTTACTTCAGTTGGCCAGTGCTAATCACCATATAGTAGGGCAATTAAATTGTATGTTTCAGGATCAAAATGAATTTTTTTTACTGTGTGGTATTCAGAGTAACACAGCTTGCAAAACACAAGATTTTAGATTCTAAAACAATGCTGTCTTTGCAAATTTTGCTGAAAAAAGTGCTTTTGACCTCTTAGTAACACTTATAGTTCATTATGCCATGACTCCATTGCGAGACGCTATTGCTCATTCCACAAAGAGCTTTGGCTTCCTTGTTTATCCAAGATGCCCTTACATTCTTGTTGTAAACTATAAATCATCTGCTCATAGGCTTTTATTGGGTTAGCTTTGTGTTGCAGAGATTTAGGGTCGAGAACGAGGGAGGGGGTGGTGTTTTATATCTGGACGAGAAGGATATTCCTTTTCTGAATTTCTCAACAAGATCTTTAAGACTTGATTAACGCAGTTGAAGATTCTATTTGAAATGTCAAGAGTGCTCCAAATTGATCAGCTCGGTGCTTTGTGACCACCTAGAGGGGTGGGATAGGGAGGATGGGAGACACAAGAGGGAGGAGATATGGGGACATATGTATATGTATGGGTGATTCGCTTTGTTATAAAGCAGAAACTAACACACCATTGTAAAGCAATTATACTCCAATACAGGGGTGTTAAAAAAAAAAAAAGAGCGCTCCAAATTAACAATGTACATGAAGCATTCTTAAATAAAACAGGATTAATCTGGCATTATTTGTCTCTCTGGATATAATTACATAGTTAAAATATTTGAAGTCGATAGCAGACATTGGTCAGTTATTGTGATTATAACCCTAGACTAGAAATATATAGTGTTTTGTAACTACTTTAACATGTGTGAAAATTCTAGATTCTCCTAGAACGGAAGGAAGATTTTATTTATAGCACAGCAGACTTGATACATAATTGATTCAGAGCAGTATTTGAGTTATTACAGGAAAGGAAAGAAAGCTAAGGTGAGAACCCCTCCCTGTGTGGAAAAATTTCTTTCTGGAATTCTTCAGATTCATTGGAGGTTCAAACCTTGACAGTCCTCAGGGGACTAGACCTGAAGTGTCTTGTTCTGTTCTGGAAGCCACACTTGCAGAGAGATATAACGTGCAGCCCATACGTGTTGAGAACGTGAATAGGATATAGTAAGGCAGCCTGACCCAGGCTGTGTGAGGTGGAGGATGTGATGGGGATGATGAGCCTCGAGAAAAAATGGGGAAGGCAGGACAGCCCCTTTTAGGTATCTGAAGGGCTTTAACATGGAAATTTGGACACTCCTGTGTAGTTCCGGAGGGCAAAATAAGACTTAATTTGCAGAGAGAGAGATTTAGGCTCACTTTAAGGAAAAACCATGAGTCAGGAAATCCAAATGACATCCTTAATCTTATTGTAATAGTTCTGTGGAAGTTAAATTTCTGTTCTTATTAACAGTCTGTACCTGAGACCCTCTCTTTACCACAAACAGAAATGAATACCTCCAGAGCCAGCACAGCCTTACATGTAGGTAGAGTAGGTGAAATGCCCAGGGGTGGACCCTGGACCACAAATACCTTTCCTACCAGCTTGTCATTGATGACCGCGGGTCCTAGAGAGTCATTCCCTTGGGTTAAGGCATTGCTCTTTTTAAAGGTCAAATATGTCTGGAGAGATAACCCATTAAATTGCATGGCAAGTTGAAAGGAGGTTTTATGTGGGGGAGAAAGTGGGTGAGGTGTTTCCATGCATCCTAAGGGAAGGCTGATTGTGCAGGCCTTCACGGAGCAGAAGGCATAGTTAATGCCAGATGTCTGGTGGAGGGAGTCTGGAACTGCAGAGGAAGGCACCACAGAGAGAAAAGAGAAGCTGAAAGGGGATAGGGAGGGTGTATTGGAGTTTAAACAATATATTGAGAATTTTGCCTAACTGTTACCAGTGTTTTTAACATGTTTTATAGTTTCTGAGGGTCTTTCACATATATTATTAATTATAATTTGATTCACACAACATCCTGCAAGGAGGTATTATTATCCACATTTTAAAGATAAAGAAATTGAGGCTAAGAAACTGGGCTAAAGGTTAAGCCTACCCTGGGACCTACAGTTTTTGAGCAGTGTAGCCAGGACCCCAACCTAGGCCTTCTGACTTCACATTTCTTCAGAATGTGTCCCCAGGATTTTAGCAGTAAATATTTAGATGCATTTAGGTTAGGTAGTAAAAATTTAAGGAAAACTGGTTTAGATGCATGCAAATATTTGGTTTTGTTATGTAAATCTACCTAAGACCAAATAATTATAATTCCCTAGTTCAGCCAAACCTATCTCCTAATAGATTGTAGTGCCTTGAGGTAACCTGTTTTTTGGCACTTTTATAATTGTGAACAATTAGTGCTCATGTGAATGTTAGATGGATGGATGAGGCCTTTTTTTTCCATCCCTAAAAACAGGAATGGTTATTTGACTTAATTGCTGATAAACAAAATGTTGCATTATATTTACATCTTAGCAAGGTATTTAGGTTCTGTCTGCCAGCCTGTGTTTTATTTTCTTGACTAGTGATAGTTCTCTATTTTGGTATCAGAGACCTCTCCTGGTCCGTATCTTGCCTCTTTATTGAGAAACTCAATGCCAAAGTATGGCTACCGTTGTACTGGCTGCTTTGCTTATATGTAAGATGGTGCAGTGCCTCATTTTTGTAACTGTAGTACTATATAAATGTTTAAATTGATTAAATGACCTAAAAGAAGCAGGCAGGAACTAATGTCGTGCTTTTATAACTAAATAAGGGGCTGTCTAAAGTATGCCAACACTTAATTTTTTTTTCATCCCTTTTTTGTTTTTTATATTTACATCTTTTATATTTTTATTTATATAGGTGATGGGTCAGGTGTTGTTTGCTTAGGTTATATTAAAATTCTCTTTTTTAAATGGTTGGCCACTTTGGATCATTACCTTATAATTTGCGTTATATTTTAAGAGATCATAAAGATAGCTCAGAGCTTCTCTGGAATTATCTACCCCTGATCGTAGAGGCTCTCAATCATACAGATCGGGGGTAAAGTTCTTCAGGGTCTGTTAAGAAAAACAGTTGTTCTTTGAAGTATCCCAGACTATTTTTTTTAAACAACAGATGTAGCACTTTTTTTCTTCTTTCCTTCTAGCACATTCTTATATTTTTCTTAGTATTTTTTTTAGCGTTTGGCTTTTTCATTGTCTTTCCCTCCATCGAGTTTCAAAGAATCTTATTTCATTTCAGAGGTATTTAATAAGTAGAGTTTTCTTCTGCGGGTTATTGTTCCTTGCAGGAAAAGGTGATGCCAAATCAAGTAAAAAGAGTTGTATGCCTTTGTCACGTAGGCGTTTGCTGAGGGAGACTAGTGTATGTGTCTATGAGCAAGGGAAGGAGAGAGAAAGGAGACTCTTTGTCTTTAGGAGAGTTTTACAAGCAGCACCCTGGGGCCTTAGATTCTCACTGCTATTCATCAGATACATAAAGAATTGGCCTTGGTGATCTCAAGAGTTCTCTCTGGATTAGAAATTTTGTGATTCAATGAACTGAGATAGGAAGATGCGATCATGTATTTGGGGACCCAGGAGTAGACGATGAGGCCTTGGTTGATTCCAGGCCAAGGTCAACATTCAGCCCTACTGGAGAATAGTACAGGCACTAGGAGAAGCTGGTACCAGGTTATGTTAATGTTCTGGACCAAGATTCAGAAGACCTGGGGATCACATCCTGCCTCTGTCCCTGTATCATTTACAGAACACTTTAATATGTATTCATTTGCTCCTGGTACATGCCCTTAAGATTTGGGAAGATACTTGAAACAGTTTGTGAACAATATAGGACAGTATATATATAACAAGGGCCAGATTACGTGGTAGACTCGAAAAGCTGCAGCTAAGATGTGAGTGGAGCCATAGTTAGTATGGGCTTGGAGTAGTTCTAAGTGGAAGAGGGAGGACTAGCATTGGGCTTTGAAAGAGCGTAGGATTTGAGTGGATGGGGTGAAAAGATTCTCGGTAGGAAGACATACCAGTTAGAAGGAATCTAGCACGTTTCGGGTATGGTAAGATGACCGTCTTGTTTTGAACAAAGGGAGGCCTATGTAGTGGGGCTGGGGTGGCCACAGCAGTCAGGGAACCTAAGGATTAACATAACACGAGTTTCTAGAGACTCCTGCTTTTCTTATCTCACTTTTGGGCCTTTTAACTACACAACTGGCATGTTTTGTTGTTTTGTTCAGTCAGGGGGACGATTCTTTCGTTCTTCCACCGTTTTTAGTGACTTTAACATAGATTCACTTCTCTTTGCCGTAGATCACCACTGAGCATTTAACAAGAGATCCTACTCAGTGCTTCCTGAATGGAGGTGAGATGAAGGTAGAACAACTATTTCAAGAATCTGGCAACAGAAGATCTGATACTTTTCAGTCAGATGGCATCAACGACTCTGAAAAATGCTCTCCTACAGTTTCTCAGGGTAAAAGTTCAGATCGTGTGAATACAGTAAAATCCAGCAGTTCATCCAAAGCATCCAAAGTGTTGCCTCTGACTCCAGAACAAGCACTGAAGCAGTATAAACACCACCTCACTGCTTATGAGAAGCTGGAAATCATCAATTATCCAGAAATTTACTTTGTGGGTCCAAATGCCAAAAAAAGACATGGAGTTATCGGTGGTCCCAATAATGGGGGTTATGATGATGCAGATGGGGCCTACATTCACGTGCCTCGAGACCATCTAGCTTATCGATATGAGGTGCTGAAAATTATTGGCAAGGGCAGTTTTGGGCAGGTAGCCCGGGTCTATGATCACAAACTTCGACAGTACGTGGCCCTGAAGATGGTACGCAATGAAAAGCACCTCCATCGCCAAGCAGCCGAGGAGATCCGGATTTTGGAGCATCTTAAAAAGCAGGATAAAACCGGTAGCATGAACATTATTCATATGCTGGAAAGTTTCACGTTCCGGAACCATGTTTGCATGGCCTTTGAGTTACTGAGCGTAGACCTTTATGAGCTCATGAAAAAAAACAAGTTCCAGGGTTTTAGTATCCAGTTGGTTCGCAAGTTTGCTCAATCCATCTTGCAATCCTTGGATGCTCTCCACAGAAACAAGATCATTCACTGTGACCTGAAGCCAGAAAACATTCTCCTGAAACACTGTGGGCACAGTGCGACTAAGGTCATTGACTTTGGGTCCAGCTGTTTTGAGTACCGGAAGCTTTACACCTATATCCAGTCTCGGTTCTACAGAGCTCCAGAGATCATCTTAGGAAGCCGCTACAGCACGTCCATTGACATGTGGAGTTTTGGCTGCATCCTTGCAGAACTTTTAACAGGACATCCTCTCTTCCCTGGAGAGGATGAAGGAGACCAGCTGGCCTGTATGATGGAGCTTCTAGGGATGCCACCACCAAAACTCCTGGAGCAATCCAAACGTGCCAAGTACTTTATTAACTCCAGGGGCCTACCTCGCTACTGTTTTGTGACCAGTCGGGCAGATGGGAGGGTTGTGTTTGTGGGAGGTCGTTCACGGAGGGGTAAGAAGCGGGGTCCCCCAGGCAGCAAAGACTGGCGGACAGCACTGAAGGGGTGTGATGATTACTTCTTCATAGACTTTTTGAAAAGGTGTCTTACCTGGGACCCCTCTGCCCGCCTGACCCCAGCTCAAGCACTAAGACACCCTTGGATTAGCAAGTCTGTGCCCAGACCTCTCACCACTGAAAAGGTGTCAGGCAAAAGGGTAGTAAACCCTGCAAATGCTTTCCAGGGCCTGGGTTGCAAGCTGCCTCCAATTGTACGAATAGCCAATAAGCTTAAAGCTAACTTAATGTCAGAAACCAGTGGTGGTATACCTCTGTGCACTGTATTGCCAAAACTGATTAGCTAATGGACAGCTGGTGTGCTCAGAGATGATATGTAGGTATTTTTAATCATCTTGCAAACCTGAAAATGGAAAAAAAGAAACAACACCAAGCCCATTAATGGATATGTTTTTGGTAGACTAGATATCTTTTTTTAACAAGGCAAAGCATTTTTATATGACTGTAAAAGAACTCTTGAAGGGCTAATTACCTAACCAGCTTGTATTGGCCATCCTGGGATACATAGTAAAAGACTTTTTATAAGTCAGTGCATCTTTTGTTATTATTGTCAGGTGTTCACCAACCTGTGTATTATTCTGTGGGTTTAAATCCTTTTCTCTCAAGGTAGACGATATACCAGAAAGTATATCCTGAACGTTCACTTCTAGTCTCCCTCGGCATCTGTTCCAGAGGCTTAATTTGGGACATGGCCGTAGTTATAGATGAGACTGAAAACTAGATCTGCCGCGCACTCCAGACCCCACATGTGTATAGAATGCCTTAAAGAAGCTCACATGTAGAGGAAGAGAATTACATTAAAACCCCTTGTTTAAAAAACAGAGCAAAATTCTCAGAAAGAAGTTCAGACTTGAGGTGAAAATCAATAAGCAACTCTCCTGACATGATAATATTTACTGGGTGCTTATTAAATGTCAGGTTATTCGATCTTGACAGCAATCTTACAAGTGTTAGAAATCAGGGCTCAGAGAAGCCTGGTAATGGGCTCAAATACACCTTTGCTCCAACACCCTGGGGAGCTGGCTTTTGAGCCCAGATGGCTCAGTCTTCAAAGTCCAGGTTCAACCCACATGTAACACTCCCTCTGCTGGTGGCTGTGTGTGCGGGTCGGGTGGGGGGTTCACACCGATTCTTCCTGCTGACACAACCTAATCTGGCCCACCTACTCTTCAGAAAGGTGAGGGGACTGAAGCCTCCAGGACAAACAGGCTGCCCCAGGGCCCTTCCGGGGCCGGACATGCTGCCCAATCCGTAAAAGAGCCCAGAATCACCACAGCAGAGGCAGTGCTCAAAGCGCCTTGCGAATTTTAACCTTCATTTCCTCGACGTCCTTTCACTGGCTAAAACTGAAGTCTTTAAAACTCAGTATTTGCCAGGTCAACCCTCCACTTCGCTCTTTCCACATCATGTCCCTAAAACAATTCCCCCATCAGCCTTGTCCCATCCTACCACCAAAGAGCAGGAGACAGACCCACCGCCCGGCCCCCAGCCCACACCATGCCTTCCATACCAGCAGGAGAACATGTGGCTGCCCAGGAGAGTGCTGGTGAGTAAAGGGAGGTCAGCCTTTTTGACGCAGTACTTCAAAGCACGCAAGAAGCATCTCTGCAACAGTTCGTCCATTTGCTCTGCAAGGAGAAGACAAGAACCACATCCTTCCTGAGGGCCGCAGAAGGCCCGCGCAGCACAAGATAAGTCCCCGCACGGTGACATCCGTACCTCACCCCTCAGCTCTGAAGGAGCCCATTCCCAGGCACCAAAGCTCCCAGACTCTCTAGAACACTGAGCCTTTACAGAGGTCTGACCCCACAGAGGGGGTCAGGCCACAAAGTCCCACCCAGCCAGGCGCGGATGCTTCTCTGATAGAGAAGTCAGAGCCAGAAGAACACTAAGAGGGCCGTGTAGCTGGGATCAGTCCAAATAGCAGAGCCGACGGGTATCCAGGGAAACGCGACATATTCGGAAGACTCCCAGGTAAGATGGCAAAGGGCTGTGGCACCACCCTCACCAAAACTAAGGCCTTTCCCCGCCCCTCCCGGAGCCCTGGCGCCGCTCTGGTGGGAAGCAGAGCCGAGCGCTTCAGTCCCTACACTGAGAGGCGAGCGCCCTGCTCCTGCCAGAGCTGTACCTTGAAGGGTCTTGCTGTCCGTGGGCTCTGGGCTCAGGCCCCCGACACTGGGGTCTTCTGTAGCTTCCGACGGGGACTTCTCCCCACACCTCTGCTCAACCTCCCCCTCCTCCTCCTCTCCCGCCAGGGTCAGGCGCCTCATGTCTCCCTGCAAGGTGGTGTCTGCCTGGACAGACCCCTTCTCTTCACTGAGATCTGGGGGATCCAGGGCCAGTGGAGCAATGGATGGTGGAGAGGACTTGTCTCCAGATCGCCTGCAAAAGCCTCATGTCAGAAACACTGAGCAGCAGCCACAACACTCTCCAGCCCCGGTCAGGGGGTCAGCAGGGGTCCAGAGAGAGTAAGACCCACAGGCAGGGGTGTCCAGGAGAGGCCAGAGAACCTGGGTGTGCCTCTCAACTCTGTTTCCAATTCTGGGCCCAGAGAAGTCCCATGCCTCAGTTTCCTCATCTTTGAAATGGGGAGAGTAATTCTTGCCTCCTCCTTAACCCAAACAGAAATTCAGGGACAGAGAAAAATTAAAGACAACATAGTTAAAGTGGAGCTCCCCTTCCAAAGTATTCCCTTCATAGAAATTAAATATAAAGCCATTTTGAATTAAATAACCAAATGAAGATTGCAAACGCATCTGTAGTACCAGGTTGGTGAAATACAAACCCAAGGTTGAGCGTATGGAACAAATTACAAACACCTGGACTGCTCAAGACTGCTCAAGACTGCTTCTGTGTTAAATCAGAATGCAATCTAAAATAGATAAATGACAAGGACCAACTGTATAGCACAGGGAACTATATTCAATACCTTGTAATAACCTTTAATGGAAAAGAATCCGAGAAAAAACATATATGTATATATCTACATCTAGAATCACTAGATATACTAATGGTCACTAGAATCACTTGGCTGTACACCTGAAACTAACACAACACTGTACATCAACTATACCTCAACTGAAAAAAAAGAATGCAATCTAACCTGCAGAGTAGAGATTACAATGGCTTTATGCCACTAAGCCTTATGAAGACAGGAAAAAAAGGGACGCCACATAGCAGAGCGGTAAAAACAAAAAGCATTATGTTGTTAACTAAGATTATGCAAGTCAAACAAAGTTTTACTAACAGCCGCAGCAAGGCTTATTAAGTATGGCTACTAGTGAGGCCAGAGCGTATGTTTAGGCTATTCTGATCAGGTAAATACCGTAAGTGTTTTCAAAGGGCGGGAGGAGGGGAGACTGAGGCAGCCACTGATAAAACAATTTAGACAACAAGACCTTAACTGCCCAGACTAACAGTCAGAAAACAAGGTGCTGGGAGTACGTGAGTAAGCAGCCCTCAGATGCCTGCTGAAACCCACACTGATGAGGCTGTACCTCCAGCAAACCAGGGCTTGGCCAATACTTGTAAAATAAGTAACTCCAAGACTGACTCAAAACGTAAGGGTAAATCTATACCAACAGGCCACACAACACTTGGCCAGAAGACCAGGTATACTGCTTTCGAGAAAAGCACTACTTACTATTTTGGTTAAATGACAAGAAAATAACCAGAAAATAAACTCACATACAGCTCCAGAGAGCAACCGTCACAGTGAGAAAGTGCAAGTTCTGTAATGAGGAGGAGATCCTAAATGTGGAACTTGAACAACAGGAAAGTCATCAGGTTGTCACCCTGGTGCCTGAAGACCTACTCTACTTTGATTTGGATTCAGATGTGAGAATTCCCGAGCACTCATCATGGGGTCAGAAAATGCCTAAATGTACACGGCAGAAAAGGCTAGATCGACCAGTGCCATAAAAATAAAGAATATCACTGTACTGAGAGGCAGAGAAGACAATCCCTAAGGCCTTCTTCCAGCCCTAGGATTCTATAATTCACCTAGAAAATAAAGTTCTCGGTAATTTCTTTTCTAAACAGGCCAAAAAAAAATCTTTTCTCCACATTTTGCAAGGAAATTAATGTCTAGGGTCAGCAACTTGACTAAGGACACAGCAGGGATCAAAACTCTCGCTTCTCAATCCAGGCCCTGTGCTCCCTCCGCCCACCCAGCTCCCTATAAAACAGAAAAAGCATGGAACCCACCACAAGTGGTCCTGGTAGGTGTGGAGCACAGAGAAGCCCCTTCCCTTCACACCTGAGGTCAGCATCTCGGCTGTGACATGGCAGCAACTCCGATGGCAACGGGGGCTCTGAGAAGGAGGAGGTCAGAGACGAGGGTCAGGGAAAGTCTTCCAGGAGGGCACATGTCAGGACCAGGTTTCTACACATGTGTTCAAAGCACCACGGTTGCAAATCTGAAGCATCCACTTGTATCACAGAGCTAAAACTCGGTGCAGTCTCAATCTTATTCAAATTACCTACACATATGACTTTCAAAAATTCCTTGACCAAATATTCCCTTCTGTGTAAGTAACTCCTCTACTGATGTTATCATTCTTATATTCTTATTATGAACCAAACCCAGGCAGGACTCAGAAGGATATTTAAAGTTCCCTTTCTTCAATTTCAAAAAATAAATTATCTCCCCTATCTTAAAAAAGGCATAGCCATCCTATATGGAAATTCAGAAGGGAGGCCATTCATATGCCTTAAATTAGGCTGAGGGATGCCAGAGGGAAGAGAGAAGAGAGATACAGTGGTACCAACGAAAGGTTCCTTCTGAGTGGGTTCTTTATAACAGGCCTTGCTCTGTATAACATCTATCTAAGAACTGGATGTGTCCAAAATATCAGAAACAACCACATTTACAATAACTACAAAAAACTTCCAAAGCCCAAATGGGAAATCTCTGTCAGCCCACTGTTACTCAGCAATGCTCACACATTGCCTGTAAGGATCGGTGTCCAGCTGGCTAACAGGAGGGGAATATACAAGCCTGGCAACGTTGCCTGGACCCAAGGGAGACAATTCAAGGGCAGATTTCCCAACACCTGAACTTCAAAAAAAACGTTTGCTAATCCGGTGCCTCCACTTCCTGTGCCCATGGGTCAGTTCCTGCCACAGAATCTTTGAATTTGGCTTCTTTCCCAGTTCCTAAAAGACGGGTCTTTGTCTTCCACCCTTGGAATCGTCAATGGCTCAAGAACTTCGGTCTCGAACCTGTCTTGTAGTTTTCGTAAACTCCCTTGTACCCTCACCCCCTTCCATAAACCACCTAGGATTCATTCCCACATACATTCTAAATGCCAAACTCAGAGGCCAAATACACACTTATGTAGTTTTCTCCGATCTTGGATAGAATACTGGGGGGAAAAAACAATAATTTCACCATTCTTTTCAACTTCAAGTTTTGCTACAGGTAAACAAGGAAGGAAACATTTCTAGGTGCTTGGTTCCCAAAGGTTCAAGGAAAATGGGAGAATATGAGCAACAAAAATAAGATCTTTAAACACTGACCCCTCCCATGCCTACCATGTTTCCCTCTCAAAGAAGCAATGAGTAAAATAATAAGATGTCGTTTTTCATTCAGGATGATACAAATGAAAATGACCCATCATATGCAGTGTCGGTGAGCATGTAAGGAAACAGGCTCCATATACCCTGTAGGTAGGAGGGAAAACTGACACAGCATTTTTATAGGGCAACAGAAAATATGCACGATCTTCAGCCAAACAGTTCTGCTCCCTAGTATCTACTTTAGAAAAATATTGGCACTAGTGTCCCTAGAGGCCTCAGGAAGATCTTGTTTGTGATAGAGACGAAGTAGAGGCAACCACAATGTCTACTAGAAGAGGACTTTTCCCATCACCCCACAGTGGGTAAAAAGATTCAGCTTATCTGTGCTTGCTGACATGGAACATGTCCCCACTACCTGAAGTGAAAAAGTAATAGGGATAAAGTTTGTTCATTTGTATTTTTAAACATACACACCCCAAACCATACATTTTATATGCACGTGTATATATGCATTGAAGAAGGCTGACAAGGACGTGCATCAGAATGATAATGGTTACTTCTAGGAGAAAAGGATTATGGGGTGAGAGGGTTTTGATTTTTCAGAACTGTTCATACCATTACTTCCTAATTTATTTTAAAAAAGAGACACTGTGGTGATGGCTGAACAACCCTGTAAATATACTAAAAAAAATCACTGAATCGTACATTTGAAACAGGTGAATTTTATAGTATGAAAACTATATCTCAATAAGTCTATTAAAAATAATTAAAAGATGAGGATGATGATGTGGATGTTCGACAAAAATAATGTTGAAGTCATGCAAGGCAGGAAAGACCAAGAAAATGTCACAGAGAGGAGACTAAGAAGACATGACAACTAAATGCAATGTGGTACCCTGGACTGGATTCTTGAACACAAAAAAAGAGAAAAAAGACATCGTGGGAAAACTGGGGAAATATGCATAAAGTCTGTAATAGTGTCAAAAGGACTGAACCAATGTTAATTCCTTAGTGTTGATAACTGTACTGTGGTTATACAAGATGTTATCATTACAGGAAGCTGGGTAAGGAGTATTTCAGGACTCTGTACTATACTTGCAACTCTTCTGTAAATCTAAGAAAAAAAGTTTTAAAGGAGAAAAAAAACAAATAAATTTTAAAAAGGAAGAAGCAGCAGCAGGAGCAAATACCCTTGGCCCAGATGTATGGACACCCCACAGGCTCACTGCCATTCCCCACTCTCTGATTGCTCAGGAAGAATATGTTTTTTCTTTTAATCCTTTATCCATATGCTGTGAAGTTGTCATTCCCACCCCTCCCAAGTTTTCCCTAAGTTTTTTCCCCACAGGCACAGCTGACTGGCACAGTACCTGTTCCCCACCAAGGCAATGGCACAGAGGTCACCCTTCTGTACCCGAGGCAGACCAGCAGGGGGCACCACTAGCCCTGGCAGCATCAAATCTGCAGGAAACAAAAGCATCGCAACTAACTCCACAGTTTACTGCGTCATTTACTCACTTGCTCAACAAACATACATTTGTTAAGCATCAACTACATTATTCATAGTGAAAATAAAAAGTGGCAAACTGAGGGTCAGACCTTTTCCTTCTGGGAGACCAGTGGTCAAACTGAAGCACCAAGCTGAGGGTCCACTTCCATGATCTATCTTATTCTGGTTTCCTAAATTCAGTTTATTAATCTAAAGTATAGCATATGGCAGTTCACAGAGCACTTTCATGTCACTTATCTTATTTAAGCCTTACAGCAGGGTCAGAGAGCTTATGGAAGCAGCCAAGTAAGAGATGCAACAGACATGAGGGAAGAATTCTATTTATCAATCATATGAATGCACAAAATGGGTACATTTATTAAAGTAGTTGGCCTTTACTAAGTAGGTTTCAGCCACTATCCAGAATATAGGAAAATACTCTTACCTGCTCCCCCCACCAGTTTTTCAAGCACCAGGGGCCATGTTGTAAATGTTGCTAGAAGATCAGGATAAGACCACAGGGTGTACACTGTCCAAGAAGAGAGCCAGAAAACACTTACTGCCCAAAAGTCAACCCCCTGGGGAATGGCAAAGCCAAACACTGAGGCCACATTAATCAACATGTAGAAAAGAAACTCAAGTCAAAGCTAGAGAGAAGGTTGTAAGGGGATGCCCAAAGAAGCTGCATTCTTTTTTTTTTATTAGGTTACCCCAAGTTTGTGAAGCGGTTTATATGTTATATGCTATTTACTTGAGAATCCTTGCTTCCTTTAGCCTTAGAGACCTGCATTCTTTACATATTTATACTGAGCTCTTTGCAGTAGTTTCTCTCAATCTATGATCTTGAGAAGTTATCACTTTTACTAGTTGGAAGACACATGAAATGAGCTACAGCTCTAAGAGTCTGTCTAGTTGCCAAAGTTGGATATTTATGTGTAAGGCTAAAACTAGTCATGAAGTGAACATCTGCTTTTGCCTGTCCAGTATCCCTTTTCCCCTCTCTGGGAACTGAGTGCCCCTTTTCCTGTGGGAAACACATTATATATAGTTTACATCAGGCTGACTCCCTTCTCAAAGAGGCTGCAGTCTTGAAGAAGGCGGAGACTTAAGAAACTTGAGACTTGGAGGCACCTATTGTTCCACCTGGACGGCAGCAGCCAAACATGGCCATAGTGGATAAAAGTAGGGACAGAGCCCCAGCGAGGATTCCTTTTATGTCCTCAGAAGCAAGTAATCCGAAACCAGGGCGCCAACCTGTAAGAAATTCTGAAACTTTCCCATGTTTATTATTTTTATTCTCTCTGTTTCCACAGGGATTAGCAGTAAAACCCTTAGATCAAAAAGGGCTTGTATGTGTACAGCAGCAAAGCAGGGTGGGGGTAGGGGTGGCCTGGGGTAGGAGACTGCACTGCGCTGCTGCAGCCAAGCTGGGAGGAAGAAAAGCCCCCAAATGACAAAGTAGGTGTCAGCAGCCATGGAAAAGAGAAAAGGACACTGCCTCTCTGAGATCTGTGACAAAGAAAGCAAGCAAAGTATCCTGAGAGCCAGACAAGAGCCTAAGAAAGAATCCCTGTGAGACATCGCAACCAAAGTCCACCACTAAGACAGCTGGGTATGGAGTTTAACTAACCCAGCTTCTTTCCCATCACAGTATCTCTTCAGTATCTTAAGAAAATTCCACTAGTGAAAGTTTTAAGAAGCATTTTTTACATGCCCTGAAACTCCACCCTTTTCACGACCTCGGCTCCAATCCCTACTTAACCCACTAGAAACCAGTGTTTCTTCACCTCAGAATTTCCCTTGGCAACCACCCTCTTTTTGTGTTAACCCTTTTTTTCCCCTCACTTCTATAGCAGTTTCTGATCTTGAAAGACCCAATTCTAGGGACACTAAATCCAAAAAGATTCTTAGGGAGATTTTGCATTTATTTGTTTTAAGGAAGACAGATTAATGGAAGAAACAGATGTTAGGCAAGGACCATAGTAATGGCCATCTCCATCCCATTGCCATACCTGTCGGATATAGATTTTTCTCCAGTTCAAATAGGATGGGGTTACCACCACTCACGTACACAGTCACTGCATCCCCTCTGTGAGCATACAACTTCACAATGTTGAGTTCTTCCTTTCCAGGTACTAACTCAGAGACCTGATCCGTTCCAAGAGTGGGGAAAACAGCTGTCACATCGGCCCGAAGCTTTCTCCTGCAGAGAGCACACATACCTGGTATGTATGCTGCCTGGATGGATTTTAATAAATATTGAGGACTCAAGACTTACTATAAAATCACGAGGCCCAAGAAAAAGACTGGTTGATGATGCCTTATTCTCACTCTTCCAAAACATCCCATTCTCTTTCTCATCCAATGTCTCATCTATTTTCACATGTTCCTGGGGCATGTCTTTCCATTTTACAAAGAGAGGAAAAAACTGAGATCCGGTAAGCGACCCAAGTTAGCCTGCCACTGGAAACTAAGCCCTGCCTTCCTGACTCCACACATAGCTCCTGGACCCACTCCTTTCTCATCTATGCTTGCCAAATCTGTCAACTTATGATTAAACAGCTCTGCTAGGGCACCAAGAATGACAACTATAGAACACTGCCTCCAAAATTCCCAAGGTGACACCTTCATTTGCAAAACTGAACAGATACAGTTCTTACCACATGTGCTTTATCCCCTCTCTCCTCACCCTCCACCTGTCTCTCCTGCCAGTGGTAATCACTAGACACTTCTTCTCGTATACTTGTAGTTCTCTGTGCCCCATCTAATCTCTCCCAAGGGACTCAAAGCTCTTGGTAGGGCAGGGACCCCGTTTTCCTTCATTTTGGCATCCTCCACGACACCTTAAACAGACTGCAGTCAATACGCGCTGATTGAATTATACGCTTTCTCGTAAACTCACTAAAATATCCAAAAGACAGCCTGGGAGATAAATCAGGCCTCCTCTCCATCTTCACTCTCAAAACACGTCTAACTTACCCTTGCCCGCCACCCGGGGTCCCTTCTCCGGCTGTACCCCTCGGCCTCCACCCCAAGTCGGCTGACCCAGCCCAGAAAAGGCTGGGAGCCAGCCGAGCTTGAGAGATGTCTGGGTGCCCTGGTGGGCAGAGCAGGCTCTTCTCTCCCTCACCTGTCCGACCCCTTGATGGCCGTGTTGGACTTGACCCGAAAGGCCTTGGCAAACATGTCTGCTGGAGTGGCCTGGGGAAGAGAAGGAGACCACAGCAGCCAGGGACTGTCAGGAAAGCGTGAGCACGGCAGCTTCCCAACCCGCAGTCCTGGGGGCAGCCATGCTTGGGCCCGGCTGGGAAAAGGGCCCGGCTGGAAACCGGGGCCGCGCAGCTTCGCGGCCACCCCTAATGGCAAGGCTGGGAACTGAAGCATGGGGGGCGGGGCCGGAGAAGGCGGGGCGGATCCCTGCGCGGAGGGGTGCACCCTTTCGCCTCACCCCTTCTGCCGGGCTCTGCGCCTAGGCGAGTGGCTTGAGCGGGCGCGTCTGTAGTATCTCTGGGGCCAACAGCGATTCCGTTCATTTTTACTCCATCAGCGTTCTAGTGTGTTGAGTAGGAGCTCTGCCAGCTCTCATTCCATGCAGTTTAGTTCAGCTGCACAAAATTAATTGAACTCGTGTTTTCTTAAACTTGCAGGCCTCTTGAATGGTTTTCTTCAGGGCTTTTGTTTCTTAAGATCTTTACATTTTATTGCACACTTGGGGCCTCAGCTAGAATTCTTTCCGAGATTTTCTCCTTCCTGTTTTTTAATTTACATGAGGTGATAATAACAATAACAGGGAATCCACTTTAGTCCGAGGTTTGACCTCCTGTTAAGAGGAGAAAACTATACAAATGATCTTCAAATCTGTTATTTAAAACTTTTTTTTTTTTTTTTTTTTTTTGCGGTATGCGGGCCTCTCACTGCTGTGGCCTCTCCCGTTGCGGAGCACAGGCTCCGGACGCGCAGGCTCAGCGGCCATGACTCAGGCTCAGCGGCCATAGCTCAGCAGCCCAGCCATTTCGCGGCATGTGGGATCTTCCCGGACCGGGGCGCGAACCTGTGTCTTCTGCATCGGCAGGCAGACGCTCAACCACTGCGCCACCAGGGAAGCCCTGAAACATTTTTGGTTACAAAACCCCACATTTTGGGACCTTTTTAGGTACCTTTTGCATTCAGGCATTATTTGGGGGGATTTTGTTTCCAAAGCAATTTTAAAAACTCAGAGTGCTTATAAAAAAATAATTTTGAGGCATAGTAAAATCAAATTATGGTTTGGCTTCTCCCTAGCAGTTTGATCTTGGGCCAATGGCTTATCCTTTCTGAAACTCTTACATTCTCTGTAAGATGTGGAGGTAATACCTACTTCACTGGGCTTCTGTGAGAAACCACTGAGATAACGCATGTGATATATTGCAGGGTGCTTTGAAATTTTCCCATAAATGGTAGATATTAGTCCAAAACAAACAAACAAAAAACAGTCTCAGGCAGGGGTGAGGGATTGGGTTTCCCTGAAAGGGACTGCTGTGTACCCTGGAAACAAGGATTTAATCACCTGGGGTCCTGGCCCCTACTAAACTTAATTTTGCTAATGAAAATTTCAGAGCAGAGTGTCCATCCACCAAGAAAAAAAAAATCCTGATTGCTTTAATGTGGTGATACAGTCACACAGAGGAGAAGTCCATCTGGGCTATAACAAAGATGAGGCCTTGCACAGTCTCTGTCCACCACCATCTCTGCCCTTAATCTGGGGTCAGCCACAGCTCCATCTCCTCCTGCACTTCTGACCCACCATGCCTTTATTCTGAACCACCCCAGCCATAAAGCCAACGTCAGAGGAGCCCAGAGGAGGAGAGTGCCACAGATCCTTCTCCGCTTGGGCCCCCACCCAGCCACACTCGGGGGGGTGTGATGCCAGACTCTGTGCTGTTGACCAGGCCTATTGCAGTACAGCCATGGAAGCAGTCTCTGACCAAGGAGCCGAGGAAGGTTACTCAAGGGCATACTAGAAATTTCAAGCTGTGAAAACTATTGTACACACCATATGTCCTGGCTAAGAAGGCACAGATTAGCAGCCTAAAAATTAATTCATGGTTGACAAGTAGGAGCCAAGACCCAAGGGGATTCTGTACACAGCATCCTGCCTCCCTATTGGCAGAGCAAGATCTCCCTTTCCCCAGGAGGGTGCCATCCCAACTTCTCTGCCTGCATCAGGGACCTGTGTGCTCCCTGCCGGTGGCCCTGTTGCTAGGCAAGCTGGCTGAACCCTGAGTCCAGCAAGCCTAGATTCTTTAACTTTCCCTTTGTGGCTCCAGTACAGCCCCACAGGGCTACCAACCTGCTGCCCACTCTTGGGTAAGCTGCAAACACAGGCTCTCTTTGATTTATGATTTGTACAAAAGGAAAGGTAGAAGTTAGAGTCCAGAGGGTAGAGCCAAGAACTGTCATTCACAAGACTTCAGCCATAATCAAGGAACTGGCAACACATGCCTAGATGCATTTCGTATTAGCTATAATCAGTGACTCCTGTGTGCCTCCCATTTTTCTCCCCTTTGAGGGGTGTCTGCAATGGTTATAGGTGGTTATAATATGCCTGTCCCAACATTGTATGTCAAATTTGTTTGGGGCAGAAAGCTTGTGTCTTTTGTTCACAGATCTTCAGGTCAAGAACTGTACTCAAGCAGCTATACTCAAGGAAATACACCTGAGGCTCATTATCCACAGCTAGACCTGATTTAGATGATGCGATCCTTCATTTTGAGCAGATAAAGGAGTGAAATTTGAGGGGACCTGGGGAAGAAGTTAATATGTTTTGCAATTAAGAGGCACATGCGTCATTGAAGGTCAGAGGGTAGATGCTGGTAGCCAGACTCCAAGAGGGCTCTCAGTGGTCTTCATGTGCTTATGTGGTCCCCTCCCACATGAGACCAGGGCTGACTTCTGTGACCATTAGCATATGGCCAAAGTGATATTGTGTGACTCCTTATGGCTAAGTCATTGCCATTTCTACCTTGGTCTCCTAGATTTCTTGCTCTGGGGGAAACCCCCCACCATCTTGAAAGGACACTCAGGAAGCCCTGTCAAAAGGTCCGTGTGGAGAGGAACCCATCTCCTTGCACCAACTTGCCAGCCATGTGATTGAGCCACCTTGGAAGCACAGCCTCCAGCCCTGGGCAAGTCGTCCCATCCCACATGCTTTCAAGACTTCCAGCTGAGGCCCCAGCCATCAGGGATCAGAGACTAGCCAGTCCACTATGCCCTGTCTCAAGTCCTGATCCACAGAAGTCATGAGATGGTAAATAATTGCTGTTTTAAGTTATTAAGCTTGGGGATGGTTTGTTATGATGCACTGGATAACTAATACAGGAACCCAAGCATTTCTCACTCCCAGTGCATCCTGAGATAGCCAGTTGGTCCATGTCACTGTGATTGAAGCCACAACTGTGTACAGTCCAGCTGTTCTCCCAGGAAATCATCCTCCACTGGCTCTTTTGCTTACGATGTGGAAATTGAAAACCTAAAAGCCTAAGATGTTGAACTCACAATATAAAAGGGGGACACAGGAGGCAAAGATACGCACATCGGATGCTTGCACTTGCAAAATAAAACCACAAGGCAAATTTGAAGAAGGCAGAGTTCCACTATGCCCAGCTCAGCACTGATATGTTGCCTGGTATTCAGGGATAGGTGGGTGCCAGCCAAGACCAGAGCACCCAGTCTGAGAACAGCTGCATCCACTTCCCAGCCAGCCTGCCACACACGCCCTGGGAGCCCTGAGCTGCCCCCTGCTTCAGCACGGTGAGGACTTTCTTTGTGAGTTTGATGCCCACCTGTCCTTTCTCTTTTCTTGGGACTGCTCAAACTAGATATTCAGCTGGGCTTTTGAAAATCCCCTTTCCTCTTCATTGCCTCCCCCAAACTCACACACCCAAAAGCTAATGAACCTGCGCGATCCCAGGTGAGGCCTGTAGGAACCCTCAGACACTGGCAATTGGGCAAAAACAAGAGTTGTATAGCTGCTCAGAAGTAAAATCTTTTACATCTCAGAAAGTTACAGTTATTTCCTTGCCTGGGATAGATCTGGAAGGGACTGATCTAAGGTTCCTGTTGCAGAAACCTGTCGTTGGAAACTCTCAGAACCTAATAGACTCTGGGAAAACACCACAGATGACCTGCATTCCCAGGGACCTTTGAGCTCGGAGCTGGATGTCTGTGGTGAGGAGGAAGGAAAAGCCAAGGGCATGGGGTGACTGAGGAGGAATGGAAGCCCTGCAGCCAGCTGTGGGCTTCTGATTGTGGCTGTAAGAGGGAAGACCAGGCAGGGCACAGGCAAAGTCTAGATGCAAAGCCCTGGGGCTGAGTCAAGATGCTTCCTTAACTTCAAAGTCAGGATTTCACATAGTACCAGACCCTTAGAGAAATGTTCCTTTGTAACTGATGCCTAATGTACTTCTGGATCCTGTGATCAAACCTAGAGCTAGAACTGCCCAGATCACACAGCAGAGGCTGTAGTTGAAAGAGGCTCAGCGGACAAGTGCTGCAGGTATATTGCTGAATGTCACAGTTCCTCTGGTTCTGTGCTGTCCACAGCAAAGCCAAGCCCAGACAGGCTGGGTTTTGTGTATCATTTCATTTCTAGAGGACTTGAAGGCAAGAGAATTTCTAGAATCTGGGATTGGGCAACACTTCTGGAGTATGGGAAGGCTGGATGTTTAGGGGTGGATATCCAGAGAGGGGAAACTCTGGGGAAGAAGGGCAGGAACATGGGCTTCACGTCTGCAAGCGCTGATGTCTGCTTCCTTTGCTTTGGAAAGAAGCAGATGAACATCTTTGCTCGGGTCAGTGATGTCAGCCCAGCCTAGGGTTCAGGTCCAGCCTTCAGAGAGCCTGTAAATTAAGGGTGGGGACAGGATTTGACCCAAAAGTATCCGTTACGACCAGTCAGAATGCCCCATTGCCCTGCTTATCTACCAACTCCACTGTCCCTCAGGCTACACAGGATTAATGACAGGGAAGAACACCGTGTGACAATGGAGGCAGAGACTGGAGGAATGCAGCCACCAGCCAAGGAATGTCAAGGGTTGCCAGCAGCCACCAGAAGCTAGGAGAGAGACATGGAACATAGCCTCCCTCAGAGCCTCCAGAAGGAACCAACCCTGCTGACACTTTGAGTTTAGACTTCTGGCCTCCTGAACTGTGAGAGAATAAATTTCTGTTGTTTTCAGCCACCCAATTTGTGGTAATTTGTTAACCGCAAACAAATACAAGAGAAACTAATACAAGCCCTGTGAAACTAATACAAGAGGAGTAAAAACATATGCTCACAAAAAGATCCGAACACAGGGGCTTCCCTGGTGGCGCAGTGGTTGAGAGTCTGCCTGCCGATGCAGGGGACACGCGTTCGAGCCCTGGTCTGGGAAGATCCCACATGTCGTGGTACAACTGGTCCCGTGAGCCGCAACTACTGAGCCTGTGTGTCTGGAGCCTGTGCTCCGCAACAAGACAGGCCGCGACAGTGAGAGGCCTGCGCACCGTGATGAAGAGTGGCCCCCGCTTGCTGCAACTTGAGAAAGCCCTTGCACACATTCGAAGATCCAACACAGCCAAAAATAAATAAATAAATTTAAAAAAACAAGCAAGCAAACAAAC
Source organism: Mesoplodon mirus (assembly GCF_964341445.2). Taxonomy (NCBI): domain Eukaryota; kingdom Metazoa; phylum Chordata; class Mammalia; order Artiodactyla; family Ziphiidae; genus Mesoplodon; species Mesoplodon mirus. The sequence goes on along the minus strand of NW_028295090.1, from coordinate 88,993 downwards.
AAAAGTGAAGACTCCCCAGCATCAGGGTGACCAGCAAGTACTATTTTGAAGGGAGTAGTGGATATTAAGACAGATTTCCATCTTTCAGGGAGCGGTTTCTAAAAGTCTGGTGACATTGACATCTTTGCTGAGAGCCTGCTATATGCCAGGCACTGTACTTGATGTAGGGAATATGAAGATTATCAATAAAACAAAGTGCCCGTCTCAGGGAGTGAGACAGACCCGTGCACATATCATTATAATCAGGGCCAGTGGAAATACCCGGATTTTCCTCAAACCCAGATATGTGCTTATTTGTTTAGAGGAGAGAGGGACTGAGCTGGTCAGGGAAAAGGGCAGAGAAGAACAGCTTTCAGACCTAAAATCCCTGCAGACAACTGAACCCACCCTCCACAGAAGGCAGTTTCGACATCATGTTTCCCTGAAGCTCCCTTGGGAGTCCTACCTTTGTCCCCCAACTGTCCCCACAAGGCACTTATCCAAGAATTTCTTCCAGGCACGTATGGTTGTCTCCATAAGAGAAATCCAGATAAAAACGATATTCTCCATCTTTGTACATTTCTGGTTAATTTTAACCCTCCTAATGGACTAACTCCCTGGGAAAATGTTTGACTACAATATCCCTTAATCCAGCTTTTACTGTAATACAAAGAGGTACATGAAATTAGAGGGTTATGAACATTGAGACATATTGGTAGGGCCCTTAGAGTTGGGATTAAATTATCTCACATGAGAAGTACTTCACGAGTTGTTTTACAGAGCATAGGGGGCATTTTTGATGGAGAGGGCAACCTGCTTCCCTCATTCAGGTGACAGGTGAGATGCATTTCAAAGCCTGGTGTCCAGGCATTTGAGATTGGGAAGGTGAAGATTTCCAGTAGCCAGGTGACTCAATGTGGATTATCAGGATTTAAGTGACACCAGTAAAGCTGATCTCCAATGTCCAGCTAGTAAATATCAGCGAGTTTTGCTGCCCAACATCCATTCATCCCTTTTCTGGAATCTACTATAGCAATTTTTCTCTGGAGAATTGCTGTCTCCCTAACTCCTTGTCTAATGTACTTCAGATGACACTGCTTTTTGCTCCAGGTGGCTCTAGCCTGACCAATCAGAGCACTGCATTTTCCTGGCCAGAGATTTGTTTCAAGGATGGATCCAATCAAAGCCCACAATATATAGTGAGACTTTGTGGAAACCACTGAGAGAGCTTTTCCACGGAGTTGATCCTGGAACCGCTGGTACGCACCTTGTTTGCACAGAAGAAGCCTGAGAATGAAGCCAGTGTGAGACAAGCAATGGAGAGAGAACAGAACATACACCATACCTGAATTAAGCCCTACTGCTTTTAAAAATTGCAAAAAAAAAAGTTTATAATACATCTTCTTTAAGCAGTTTTAGTTGGGTTTTTTGATACTTGCAATAGAAAAAGTCCTGACCTGTACACTAGGTGATAGAGAATTGGTTTCCTTGGCCCACGCGCCATGAGTAGAGCAGACTTAGTAGGCTTCCAAAGTACAGGTGACCCAGTAGAACTTAGTCTCCAAGGTCCACACTAGTGAGTTCCAAACCTTATTGATGACCAACAGACACAACAAAAATATCAGTGGAGCTCCTTACCAAGAAATTCTTGATCACTCTATCTGGTGAAATGGAGGATAGGCAGAAATGGATATTTTTCAAAAGCACCCATATCATTTATCTATTGCAGCACCCCAAAACTTAATGGCTTAAAATAACAATACCTATTTGCTCACAGTTCTCAAGGGGCTGCTGACTTGGTTCTTCTCTTAGATTTGCTTGGGATCCTCATGTGGCTGCTGTCATGTGGCAACTCATCTCCTGTCTCAAGTGCTAGCAGTTGATGTTGGCTGAGGATTCTCCACCAATCTAGCTGCAACTTGTCCATATGGTGGCAGCAGATAAGAGAGAGAGAGAGAGAGAGAGAGAGAGAGAAACTGTAAGGTCTCTGAGGCCTAAACTCATGAGCACACAAGACCAATTCCATCCCATTCTATTGGTCAAAGCAAGTCACATGGCTAGCCAAAGTCAGGAACTGGGAAACTAATCTCCACCACCTAATAGGAGAAGCTGCAAAGAATATGTGGCCGTGTCTAATCTACCATAGTACCCAAGCTTCTTAAGCTTTAATGTACCAAATACCACAAACTTAATGGAGTAAAACAACACAGATTTAATATCTTACAATTCTGGAAGTCAGAAGTCCTAAAATCAATTTGTTGGCAGAGCTGTGTTCTTTCTGGAGGCGCTAGGGGAGAATCTGTTTCCTTACTTTTTTCAGCTTCTAGAAGCCACCTTCATTCCTTGTTTTGCAGCCCCCTCCTCAAGCTTTAAGACCAAAACCAAGCATCAGATCTCCCCACCTCCCCGACTTCTGCTTCCATTGTCACATCTTCTTCTCTGACCCTCCTGCCTCCCTCTTCCATTTTATAAAGACGCTTATGGTTACACTGGGCCCATCCTGATAATTTAAGATAATCTCCCGAATTTAAGATCCTTAATCACACTGCAAAGTCCCTTTCGCCATTTAAGGTGACATACTGACAGGTTCTGGAGATTAGGACACGGACATCTTTGGAGGATGATTATTCTGTTACCACATTTGGGAATCTTAGATCAAGGGAAACTGTCACATAATTCAAAGGATCCAGTGATCTAGTCTGGGTTACCCTGACAGGCTCTGCATGCTCAGGCAGCGTACAGGCAGTCAAAGGACTGGGCTCCATTTTTTTTTTTAATATTTATTTGTTTATTTAGCTGCACCAGGTCTTAGTTGTGACGCGTGGGATCTTCGTTGACGCATGCAGGATCTTCATTGTGGTGTGCAGGATCTTTTAGTTGCAGCATGTGGGATCTAGTTCCCTGAACAGGGATTGAACCCAGGCCCCCTGCATTGGGAGCATGGAGTCTTAACCACTGGACCACCAGGGAAGCCCCAGGACTGGGCTTTAGATTCAAGCAGACCAAGGTTTGAATTCCAGTTCACCACTGTCAACTGAAAAAAAGTACACAACGTGAGAGTTGTGATTAAGTTTTATTTGGGGCAAAATGAAGACTATATCCCAAGAGACAGCCTCTGAGATAACTCTGAGGAACTGCTCTGAAGAAGTAAGGGGGGAGGTCAGTATATATGTGATTTTGGTGAAGGAGGATACGTGCAATCAAGCACACATTTTGGTAGAGGGTTGCTGTTAGTCACAAGGAACAAATGTCTCCACTAATGATTTTAGTATTTTTCTACATACGAGAAGATGCAAGAAATGGGGCTCATGAAATCTTACCCTAAAAATATCTTTCTGAAGGCCTGTTCTGCCAGTTTTTCCCAGAGCACAGAATGCCTCATCCCTGATCTCTTCCCCGAACTCCTTTCAGGGTGTGTTGAAGGTCAGCCACTGCAGTGGCCAGTGACTTCATTCTTGTGGTGCCAGATGGCAAGTGACAATTTTTAGTTGGCAGTGCCTGATCACGGTCATAAATTCGACCATGGTTTGGGAGGCACTTCGTGACCATTTTGTCCCAGAGTGCTAAGACATTCCTGCGCCAGGTGAGGAATTTTTCGATAGGCAACTCAATGTGCTGTTACTGGACTAGGCCCTATTAAGAGTAGCCAAAGTCTCTGGACCACAAGACAGTCTCACTAGTCTGTTATGGTACAGGAAATGATTCCCTCTTGTTGCCTTTTCCCATATCTAGAGTTACACTATTATGGTCATTGATCTGATATAGAACTATGTATCTGGTCAAATGTTCCAAGTTCACCTAGTCATCATTTTATCAAAGTCTCAGTCACACATTTGATAATGCAAAAAACAACAATTTTAGGGCTTCCCTGGTGGCACAGTGGTTAAGAATCTGCCTGCCAATGCAGGGGACATGGGTTCGAGCCCTGGTCTGGGAAGATCCCCCATGCCACGGAGCAACTAAGCCTGTGCACCACGACGACTGAGCCTGCGCTCTAGAGCCCGCTAGCCACAACTACTGAGCCCATGTGCCACAGCTTCTAAAGCCTGTGCACCTCAACAAGAGAAGCCACCGCAATGAGAAGCCTGTGCACCGCAACGAAGAGTAGCCCCCACTCGCCGCAACTGGAGAAAGCCTGCGAGCAGTGACAAAGACCCAACACAGCCAAAAATAAATAAATTAAATAAATAAATTTATTACAGAAAAGAGTTTGTAAAACAGGCAAAATACAAATGATATAGCTAGTAGTATTAGTAAGGTTATAAATAAGAATTTAAGCTTAGAACTTCTATTAGGTGCAGCCCAGTATATCCCCAGGTCATCTGACTTAGCCTGTTCTATACCAGTTCTTATCTTTAAAGGAAATTATATATTGGTATTGTTTATAAGGCGCCCGACCCAATTTCCTACTGTTATTAGCTGGTTATCCTTCGTATGATTTAATATACTAAAGGAGCCTTTAAGCTTGAGCATAGCCTGGTGTTAGCCACATAGATACATACCAGAACTGTGTGAGGTTTCCTTGTCATAAACAGGAGGTTATGGTTTTTGACTGAGATTCTGCTTGGTGTTCTGACTGAGCTTGAGTGACCCTAAAAGAAAATTCATATTTATGGTCAGAGTCGGAGCAGGTATTATTAATTGGCCAGGTGAGGGATATCACCTAGTAATATCAATAGTGGCCTAAAGAGAACTATAATTTCTTTCTTCTAGAATAAATTTCCTAAGGGCTATCCAATTAGAGCCTTGGAGTGGAGAGATCCACCAAAGTAATCCAGAAGAACTGGATATAGGTAAATAGCCATAAAGCCAACAATTGGATTAACTTTAAATGCAGTATAAGATGGTGAAATACATTCGGTTCATAAGCAAAGTTGTGAGCAATTATCAAAGTAATTGGTAGACAGGCCTGGTCCAGCATCTTGGGTCAGATGTCTATTTCAGATGTCGTCTTCTCATCCTAGTCTGAAAGTTTCTCCTCTGTTTGAGTCTTGTTTTAAGGTGATTTTAAGGTCAGCAATCCTCTCTCTAGGCCAGTCCAGTACAGGGACACTTTTGGAAACATTAATCCAAGAGTCAATTCCTTTCAGTTTCGCTGTGCATGAGCTAGTTAAGAGTACCTGATAAGGGTCTTTCCATCTAGGTTGAAGATAGTCCTTTAAATGATGTATTTTCCAGTATGCATAATCCCTGGCTACAGGTCATGAGGCATCTGATCTTCATCCAAAGATAGATTACTGAGATAAACTTCAGAAACAACTTAGAGTGTCCTTTTAATAATTCAATTAAACTTTACAATAATATAACATAATAGCAAGGAGCTGAATCGGAAGTGAGGCTTAAGCAGTAAATACAGACCTCAATTAACAAAACTAGAATTTGATATCCACTAAAACATAAATTTTTCTCTCTAAAATTACCCTCATTTTTACCAAATATAGACAAATTAAGATTAATTTGTTTGCATATTAAGTCTAATTTCAATAACCTTGGCCTGATTACTTAGGTAAGTGTAATTGATCATATAGGGTCTTTTATATTGGCCGTGGGGAGCTTTTCATTAGGAGTCTCGGACTGAAGTTTTCTTTAAAAAAGCCCTCTCAGGGACTTCCCTGGTGGTGCAGTGGTACGAAATCTGCCTTCCAATGCAGGGGACACGGCTTTGATCCCTGGTTGGGGAACTAAGATCCCACATGCCACAGGGCAACTGAGCCTGTGCACCACAACTGCTGAGCCTGAGCGCCACAACTAGAGAGATAAAGCCCATGCACCACAACTAGAGAGAAGCCTGCGTGCTGCAACGAAGACCCAGCACAGACAAAAAAAAATGAAGAAAATAAATAAATAAAATAAAGTAAATGAATATTAAAAAAAAAAAGGCCTCAAGGTCAAGGAAAGCAATGCCAAAGGCTTGTCACCGATTTTGCCTTACAGATTTGGGTGAATTACTCCCTTTTCAAGATCCCCACAATATCACCAGCCAGGAGGTTGCCTTCCTTATTTACCTGATAAGGCTACTGGGAACCTATGAGTTTCCAATTTCTGAAGGAATCAGGTAGACAGAATAGATAAATGTTTCAATTCTGTTTACAGAGGTACAACTTACCAAATTGCTGTAAGTCATAACTAGCTTGAGGGAAGGGTCTGCTTATGTCTGGAAAACACAGATGAAAAGCCAGTAATGTTTTAGACAGAAACCATAAAAATTATAACCACATTCATCAGTTCACTCAGTCCTATGTAACTAATCGTTTCTGTTAATAGTTTCATGAAGCCATCCGGTATTCCACTAGAATTTTTAAATTTCTTACCCAGTTCAGCAAAATGATCTAAAAGTTACCAGAAATCTGTACTTGTCCAAAAGTCCTTGCTATGAATCTTCTTGAAGAGGAAGCATTTTTGCAAAGGCATAAGTGTAAGACAATAACTGTCTATGAATGACAAAAGACTTAAGAAGGCACAGTTAAAGACCTGATTACAATGCTATTGACAAAGAAACTTGGTTACTGCTGTGACATTTTAGGATAATAACCAGAATTATGACGGATAAATTTTACCAGGACATACCAGATTTTTAGGAATTTTAGGTAATTTCTAGACTGTGTATATTAATGATATTTACCCATACAATACAACCTAAGAAGATTTATTACTCATTTGACAATAGTTCCCATGTAATTTAACATACCAAATGAACCTAATTAGTTTAATACCTCTCTTTGGGATGTTTCAGGGAGCCCTTTGAAGCTAGCTAGAGGTCAAAGTTAGCTAGAGGTCAAAGGAACATCTTTAGAAATTGATTTGGGAACTTTGTCAAAAAATATCAAAAAGGTTTTAAAACTCTTGGTCAAATAGGATCATAGGTCACTGTGAAACAATGCTTATCCACTTAACCAAAGTGACAAAAAGATTTCAAAGGCAATTACACACAGTTATAACATGTTACCAGTTAAAGGTAAAAGAAACTTTATAATCTGTTATCAAAAGTGGATCAATATTCTAAGAAAACTTTGTCATCTTAACAGAGAGAAAAACCAAATTCAGGTTTTGCACCAGCTTATTTCTAAAATTCATTTACTCAATTAAATGTATTCTACACTTAGGCAATCCTGACCATGCACAGATCTCTTTTCTCAGGATTCCTTTTCCATAAACCTTCTGTAACTTTCTGTATCCATACTAGTTTGTCCCTTATTTTTTTCCATCCATAAACAACCAGCTCTAGAACAAAATTACATTTTTCCCTTAACAAAATGCAATTCCATTCCTCATACCTTCTTTTACTGAAGACACACATCCTACTTTGCTACTATATGCTGAAATGTTTCCTTTATTATTTCTAGTAGCTTTAATTACATATTTAAATTAGAATTCACAACTCTTAAAACCTTACTTTCTAGTGAAGACTAAGAAGTATGCAATTATGAACTGTTGTTTACATTTTCATTCTGTAGATTGGCAAACATAAATACCAGTAATAATTTCTAAAAAACATGTTTTTTTATAGAAAATATCTCAGTGTGGCCCCAGACATGTTTATTAATAGTCCTTAATGCCTTTAGTTTCCCTGTAAAAGGAAGCCATCGTTCAGTACCTAAGGTTTCATTATCTTATTTTATTTGGGAATGACCTAGTCATTCAATAAACTTCCATCACGTAGCTTAATTTAGTACAACTCTAAACTTTAAAGTTGCCAAGTATCTGGAGAGAATTTTTTAAGTAGATATTCCTAAAACAATTTTCCTAAAGAGTTCACCCAAAACCTCTTTTCTCATTTACATTTAATTTAGTAATAAAACATTTCATTATACCAAGTTATTTTTCTTGTGGACAAATTTGCAACAGATATAATAAGATCTTATTTGACTTTTATTAAACCTAGGTACAATAAAAGTATACTTAATGTTGATGACTCTAAGACATGTCTGTATTAATTAAATCTACAGACAAACCTTAATACCAGGTATTAATTTAATGCTGAATATTTCCCAGTTCACATGAACTTGAAATTCATTCTGGATAGTTTCCTTTTTTATTTCTGAGAATTTTTATAAATGCTTAATTTACTTTAAGCCAATTAAGTAGAGCTCATTTACAAATTAATTTTGATAATACCATCCAAAGGTAAAGACATATGTGCCCACATGGACATATGTACAGACACAATCAGAGACCTCATCATTTTATTTTAAAACTTAGTCATGAATCAGGTGTTACAATATAAAACTCACTACTTTGTAACAGTTAGAATAAGTCAAATTTCAAAAGGCCTCTTTCCTCCCTGTTTTTCTCCTCAGTCTCTGGAATTAGAGATGGTCTAGATAACTGTTCCTGAGAGCCCTGGTCTCAAGGCACAGGGAGAGAAAAGCATGTTCTCCTAGAAGGACCTGTTCCCTCAAGGGTCAGAATTCTGAAAAGATGTTTTATTAAGCCAGCTTTCTCTAACAACTGCATACAAAATAAAAGAGCCCATAGTGGCTATTTTCAGGGCAAAGTTTCCCTTTAACTCCAAATAAGTAAGTACTTGTAAATATAAGTTTTGTACATACATAAACCTGGCAGGGGTGTTAGTCAGAGGCTGGCTTTCTGATGCTCCTCATGTCTCTGTTTGAGAGGCTCTATATCCCATTTTAAAGTTGAATTTGTCAGGGGTAAAACTTACTAATGAAATTGTGTGATGGGCCAGTGTGCGGCTTGTGAGCTTAACTCCTCCAGGCATCACCCTAGAGTCGCTTCAGCCCTCTTATGTGGCTCAGTTTCACCCTTCAGTGGTCTAAGACCACTGTGAGTGCTCGGATCACTGAATGGCCAATTCTTATTTATACATGATTCCTGGATGAGCAAGTCTTTTAATTAATGTGTGGATTGCCCTGTGGGACCATTGCACGGTATGAGGACTCTGCCTCCACCACTCCCATACATATCTCAGTTGCCTGAGAAAGCTCTAACTGACCAGGAGGAGTCTTGTCCCTCTTCTTTGGAGCAAAGCTCTCATGTAACATCTTCACTTTTATCCTGACAAATTCTATGAAGGCAGCCAAACTGAGGAAAAGAGTCAGATCAGCTTCTTACCAAACTACCCAGCCCAGACCGCTCAGTGTCTTTAAACTGAGCAAACCCCATTGTTTTTCAGCCAGCCCACCCCCGCACACCCCGGAAAGTTTCAACCGGGGGCCAGGTACCTGTTATACACTGCCAAATAAAACTCAGGATCATCAACCAATACAGGAGATCCAAGAACCAGGAGAGACTCACCCAAATTCGTCTGGACTCTCCAAGGAGGTGGATGGACACAAGAGGTCTCTGATACTATCAATGTTCCAGTTTCTCCCAGAGTTCAGGTAAAGGACAGAAGTCTGCTCTGCGTCCCTTCATGGTCGCCAAAACTGTCGACTGGAAAAATATGCACAACATGAGAGCTGTGAGTTAAGTTTTATTTGGGGCGAATGAGGACTATAGCCCAGAAGACAGCCTCTCAGATAACTCTGATAAACTGCTCTGAAGAGGTAAGGGTGGAAGTCAGTATATATGTGATTTTGGTGAAGAGGGATACATGCAGTCAAGCACACATTTTGGCAGAAGGTTGTTGCTACTCATGAGGAGCAGATGTCTCCATTTATGATTTTAGTGATTCTCTAGATATGAGAAGATGCAAGAAACTGGGCTCATAAAACCTTCTGAAAATATCCAACTATCTGAAGGCCTGTTCTGCCAATGTTTCCCAGAGCACAGAAGGCCTCATTCCTGATCTCTACCCTAAACTCCTTTCAGGGTGTGTTGAAGGTCAGCAACTGCAGTGGCTTGAGACTTCATTTTTGTAGTGCCCGATGGCAAGTGACAATTTTTAGTTGGAACCACACGCCAGCTGGGTGAACTTGGACAAGTTGGTAATCTTTGAGAATGTTTTCTGAATTGTAAAATAGGGATAATACCTATCTCACAGGACTGTTATAAGTTTTAAATGAGAAAATATATGTAAAGCACTTCTGATGGTACCTGGAACATAATAGACTTAATAAATGGTAATTAGGGATTTCCCTAGTGGTCCAGTGGGTAAGACTCTGCGCTCCCAATGCAGGGGGCCGGCTTCTATCCCTGGTCAGGGAACTAGACCCTGCATGCATGCTGCAACTAAAAGTCTGCATGCCGTAACTAAAGATCCCACATGCCTCAACGAAGATCCTGCGTGCCGCAGCTAAGACCCAGTGCGGCCAAAATAAATAAATGAATATATTTTTTAAAAACGGTAATTATATAAGAAAGAGTCCTGGTTAGGTTTTCAAACTTCAGAAACATACTTTCACATGGCCCCTCAGGTCTGTCGCTGGAACTGGCCATGTTGACTTGGGAAGAGTGAGAAGAGGTGACAGATATTTTGGGAAAAGACGAGTCTTTCTGGGGTTAGGGATTAATAAGGACAAACTTCAGGATTTAGGAGACATAGAACCAAGTGTCTACAGTGTTGGAAGAAGCATCGGGACTTTATTTGTTGCTGTTGTTGTTGTTTTCAAGATCCTGAAGCATTAATGGGGCAACTTTCAAAGCTTGGGGAAGAGAGAGAGAGGGAAGAAGTACAGGAAGTGAAACCTTGCAGGACCCTGTGGGGCCCTCCAAGGCATAAATCCTTTCCATGTCCCCTGTTTCTTCTCTGTAGGAAATAGTCTTCATTCAGCCTCCTTGACCTTTCCTGAGTTCCAAAGGGCAGATTCAAACAGTTGCTTATCAGGGAAGGGAGGGATTGCAGAAAGAAAGGAGGAGCAATCAGGAAACAGTAGTGCAGCATGGGGCAGGTTCCTGGTTCCTCTTCAAGGAATATACATAACAATATATGTTTGAGTTCTTCTGCAGGAACTAAGGCCCCCTCCCAGGTGGAGGATGGTAAGTTCAGGCTAAGCACTAGATTCTGGGAACACCACCCTCTTACCTCACCACCAACCAATCAGAAGTCTGTACAAGGTAGAAGATAATGAAGACTCTGACCCCCTCCCCAAATGATTCTCCTTTTGAAAACTTTCATGGTCCAGCAGAATCTCTGGAGTTGGTTTTTGGACACAAGTCTGCCTTCTCCCCAGGTTGCCAGCCTCCTGAATAAAGCAACCTTTCCTTTCCAAGCAACACTTGCCTCTCAAGTATGGGTTTTTGAGTGGTGAACAGCTGAACCTGAGTTTGGTAGCAGAAGTCCATGAGGTTCAGAAGAGAGACAGCTTTCTGAAACTTCAGAAAAATGATGTGGTTTTAGTGTTTCAGTGAGTTAAATCTCTGTTTCTGAAAATAGCTATACATGTTTCTGGAACTCAGGTGAACTTGAGGTCGACATAGCTTGGGGAAAATGGTGAGTTTCATAGGTTCTCTATAAATGATTTTTTAAAGTGCATTCCAATTTTGTGATTAATATGGTATACTATGCATTATGGCACATCATGCTGCAAAGAATAATTTATAGTTATTGAAAAGAATTTAAACTTAACCCACCAACAGGTGTTTCATCACAAAATTCCAGGTGCATGTGGCCATAGGAATATTTTCTTCATCTTTACATTTGAAACTGTTATAATCACATTCTGAATGTTCTGATGATTTTTGAAGAGGCTGGAATAGTTCCATTTTTCTTGTTTATTTTTTAGGGGTTCCTTATTTTGCAGATATATTAGAACTGGCTTCAACAAGCAAGCAGGTATCTTACAGGATATTTGGCTAATCCACGATAGGTAAATCTGGCTTTAGCTGCACTGAGAGAGACAATGGAAATTTTGAACTACTCTTGAGTGGGGCTAGGGAGCATAAGCAGATAGGGTAGGGGATCCTTGGAGAAAAAGAACCAGGCATGGCTTTCTTGACAGAAGCCATTTTGTTGTCTAAGCCTGGCCACAATGCTTGCCCTTGCACAGGTCTCAGTAATTAATGATCTTAAGGGAAGAAAAGAATGCAGAAACATTACCTGTTATTAGGCAAGAGAAGTTCTAAAGAGTCCCAGTTCTCTTTCAATGGCAAAGATTAGCCTGAAGTGCTCAGCTACCAGATCAACTGGAACCTAAGGAATAATGATGTTCACTTTTTTTTTATAACAAATTTAATCAGTTATATATATACATATGTTCCCATATCCCCTCCCTTTTGCGTCTCCCTCCCACCCTCCCTATCCCACCCCTCCAGGGGGTCACAAAGCACTGAGCTGATCTCCCTGTGCTACGAGGCTGCTTCCCACTAGCTATCTACCTTACGTTTGGTAGTGTATATAGGTCCATGCCGCTCTTTCACTTTGTCACAGCTTACCCTTCCCCCTCCCCATATCCTCAAGTCCATTCTCTAGTAGGTCTGTGTCTTTATTCCTGTGTTACCCCTATGTTCTTCATGACATTTTTTTTTCTTAAATTCCATATATATGTGTCAGCATACAGTTCAAAATGTTCATAGCAGCCCTATTTACGATGTTGACGTTTTATGAACTTCATGATTTCAATCAACTGAAGCTTGAGCTCTGTCAATCATGCATATGCTTAAAACTTCTCCAGTTTGACAGTTCTGGGAGACACTGTTTTGGGAAAGATCCTCAGGGTTCTCCTTACTTGCTGCAAGTAATAAATCCTTCCTTCTCTCACTCTTTGATTTCATTGCATCTTTTGGCTCAACACCCACCAAGAGGCAAACCCAGTTTCTTGGTACGGGAAGGGAAGAAAGGGCGTAAATGATGTAGAAGCTGCTCAGGAGCTGGAGCGCACAGGGCAGCAGTTCAGCTGGGGTGTGGGGGCTCCTGCTAGAGCCCTCATTGGGCTTTAATCCAGCCACACTGTTATGAAACAGGGGCTCTTTGAAGAAATTACTTGGGTCACTAAGGTCGGAGACTCATGAAGTGCCAGCATCCTCGTGTAATCCTCCCTCCCGTGACCTTGGGATCAATAGCCTAAAGACAAAGGAGGCCTCTGTGCTCCCTATCTCAGGGGCAGGAAGGGGAGCAGAATGCCTCAAGGTGGCTTACATAGCTATGTCTTAAAGCAGACTTGGAGAGAGCAGTGATTCAGAAGGAGGTAAGAAAACTTGGCGGGGGGGCAAGTCCTATCGAAACGTTTAGTGCAGTAAAGTGGTCTGAGGGGTCCACATAAGTACTAAGAACAATGATTATTTAATACAATTTTGCAACCTTAGAGCTGGAAAGGACCTCAGCAACAATCTAGTCCAAACCTTTCGCTGCCGTGGAACTCTTCCTTCAAACAAAATCTTCCATAGGAGTCTAAATACAAACCCACATGAAAGCAGGATTGTTCTGGTTGGGGAAGGGTGGGGGAGGGGCTGGGCGAGGTTAGGAAAAAAAAGCTTATTCATAAGATTAGAAAAAAAATTTAAATCATCATGGAAGAAAATCTTTGAATTTATATTTTTATCATAGGCTAAAGAAAACATTGATTGTAAAGTTCCCCAAACGGACACATTAGTAATTTATAAAGTGAAGAGCCTTTGGATTTTAAGGGCATTTTTACTAAAGACATGAGAACAGGGACTCTGACTTTTAGTCTCACGGAAATGAGCCTTGGATGCAAATGTTCAGGTTTCTGGACTATGCTCTGCAGGCTTGGGGCAATGAGTCCCCAAGCCCCACCCCGCCAGGTGGCGCCCGTGTTCGGCATTTCCATAACGTTTAGTTCTCTCCTCAAGGGTCAGACAGCCTGCCTCGTGTTTTGTAGGTTTAGATAATCCGACTGGCTGTTACGCTCAAGAAAACAACACTTGTGTGCTTCTGTTTTAACCTCCTTCCCTTTCACTTTCGTTCCAACTATCCAAATCCGCTTACCCTTGGTGTTGCCGAGGCATCTTAACTTTTCAGAAAAGCAAAGGGAAAACCCCCACCCATTCCAAGGAAGAAGACAGGAAGAGCCTTCTTTCCAGGGGGTCTGGTGCAGCAGGACGAAGGCTGGGAATTTGGAGACGTTTAGTTCAGGCTTTGCCAACCACACATCTCCTCTGGCCTCACTTTCCTCATCCTTAAAATGGCTCTGAGCCCTACCATCCGTGGCATCCCATTGCAGGGGAGTCAGACATACCTCAGCTTAAATTCCGGATCCTAGTTAAATCTATATAAAAGAGGGATGTCATCTAGTATGGTTACCGAGGTTAAATGAAAAGATTCGTGGCGCCGGTGGTGTCACAAAGTGGGTTTATTATTATTGGTTTCCTCTGTTAACTCATTACCCTCCGGAGGGACGCCCCTCAGTGGAGAAGTCTGAGAAATTACCCATGTCTTTCGTTCTCATTTTATTCATATTCAAGGGAGGTTTTAGAACTCTAGGCTGCAACTTGCTAAGAGATAGCTAGCTGACCGTGAGGTGCCGGCTGCCACTTCTGAGGCAGAAATCGGGGGCTGCTATTTCACAAACACCCCGTCAGGGCCCTTCTACCTCCCCAGCCGCGGCCCTCAGGCCTCGGCCAGCGACCAGAGAACCTCAGGCGGCGGGTTCCCAGCCTCCCGCCTCCCACCTTCCAGGGCCAGCGAGAGCTTCCGAGACACGCGCCGCTCAGTGGGGAGTGGCCTCGGCCCCGCCCCTGTGCGTGGCCACATTGTTGCGCCGAGGCGTTTCAAGGGGCGTGTCGCGGTTGCTAGGCGACCACACCACTCCCCTTCCCGCCCCTGCTGCTCCTCTGGCAGTTGTCGACCCCAGCCAGTCCCGAGCGGACGCGCTGGGAGCTGCACTGTGTGGAAGAGAGGTACCGAGGAAACGTCGCGGCCCGGGAGGCAGCCGCCCCAGCTCAGGTGGACGCTGCTCGCCTGACCGTCCAAACGCCGCCCCTCCCTCCGGGGGGTCCGGAGCTAACGGATGGGAGGCACAGCTCGCGGGTCCAGGCGGAAAGATGCGGGGCCGCCAGGAGACGGACTGCCGCCCCAGCCGCGGAGGTAACGGCGCCGGGGGATAACGCGCTGGGGCTCCCGAAGGAGCCGCTGCAGCTGGCAGGCGAGGTCGGGGGGCGTGGATGGACTGGGCTGGAGGTTGAGCGAGCCCCCAAGCAGTAAGGACGAGGGAAGGGGTCTGACTCCCTCTCCGGGACTGGCCCACCCTCTTCCTCTCCATCAGCTCCCCTGCCCCCAGCCCAGCGCGGGAGTGGGCTAGAAAGGAGTTAGGCAAAGAAGAATTCCCACCCTGGGGATTATTTCTGAAGTCCTACATCGGGGGTATATGGTAGGAACTCTGAGAAGCTGGGATGTTTTTGGTGGGGCTTTTTAGCAAACTGGGGGACACAGGGAGCAATACCTTTTCCAATAAGCCCTGTTGCTCAGAGCAGATAACCAAGGGCTTTGCCGTGAGGGGTGTAGGTGAGGGGCTCTGCCGAGTAGGACTTTTTGTGGATCGTGTTTTGAGAGATTCTCCACCTTTCATAGGATTTTACACCTTAATGGAGAGTAGGGACCACCTGCCCACTTCATTTGCATGGAGACTACCTTTGGGTAATTTCCTTTGGCTATTTATAGGAAATCTTGTAGGTCTTCAGTCTGTCTTCTTTGTAAATGTGGACGTCTGTCCCATTTTGTTTGTTTTATTCGTGCTGTTGGCAAAGAATCAGTCACATCCAGAATTTTTGGTTCTTGTCAATGAAGCAGTTCCCGTTAAAGGTATAATTTTATCAGAATGTAAGCATGTTTTTTAAAAAGAGAACATTCCAAAAATATTTGTAGTGGGTTTTCTGTTTGGTTTTTGTTTTTCGTTTTTTTTCTCTTTGTACTCCTATAACACATCGATTAAGAAAACTCTAGAATTTTACAAAACAGTTTTTATAAGCCACTAAAATATTCCAGCATAGTTTTAAAGATTAAAAAAAATTCTTCCCTTGCAGCTGGCTCATTATCATTGTATTCATAGTATATCATGTAAAAATGATACAATGAAATGCTGATGTGTGTTACTGGGAAATCCATGTTCTTGGTGGCAGATGAAATACATTATTCAGAGCCATCCTGTGGATTAAATAAATCCTCTCCGTCTTTTGTGTTCCCTTACAGCGGTGGAGGGAGGCACAGTGTTAAAGAGCAGAGAAATTATCATTTGGCATTTAGCTTCCACCATCCACCCGAAAATTAAGTGGGTAAAGATGTGAAATCCAGTACGTTTTGTAATGTAGAGAATCCCTATAGTATTTGCTGTAGAATTCACTGTAGTTTTCTACAAGTTAGATAGATGTTAAGTAGGAAAATAAATAAATAAATATAGAGAAAGCCCTAAGAAGGCCTTTTATTTCTTGCTTGTGAGACCCAGAAGTGCGTAGACTGGAACTATTCTTCCCTTTACAACATGTGGCCAACGGCTCAGAGAGGAAGGTAGAGTAGCCAGTGGTAGAGCTGAGATTAGAATCCAAGTCTCCGACTTGAAAGTACAGTTCTCTGTCTGTTTGTTTGTTCTGGTTAGCTTTTAGGCTTCAGATTTCAACTAGCCTTCGTTTTCAAGTAGTAAGTTAAATGAGATTCTTTTGATGGTCCCTATTGTTAACAACATTCAGAAAGTAAGACGTATTTTAACAATTTCAAACTATAAACCTAGAAATGCTGTCCTTTCTTTAAAAATAAAAAAAGGAGGAAACGTTGGGTTTCCTCCCTTCCTCTGCCAAATACCCCTGTGGTGTGTATTCAGTGCCAAAATGCAGTGTGGACATTTGTTTGTATTAATTATTCTTTGTAGCAGATATGAAGCAGTTAAAGGGTGTTTTGGAAATACAAATTTATATACTTCAGTTACTGACAGATTTTATCTGTAATCCTTTCAACTAGATTGGATGATTTTGTCTATGATAGTATCGTGATAACAGATGAAACCAAAGGCTCACCCTGTTCAAATGCACTCTGCAATCCTTCTGAACCACCTCTACCCAGAAGACTAAATGTAAGTAAATGAAGTAATTCTTTGAGCTCTAATGGGCCTGGAAAGGAGGAAGTGCTACTTTAAATGGTCAAGGTACAGTTACATGTCACTGGTAACCCAGGCTCTTTTTTATTCACTTTTGGTTTCTCTTGACTTTGAAATAACAATTTCTGTGGTCCAAGTTCAGCTTTTCAGAATGATTTTGATTTGGAGCCCACCTATTCCTTTCAATCACTGGGGTAAATAGGGAAAAAAACGACATGCTACTTTTATCTAGATAGTGTTTGTTTTGTTTTTTTTCTGCGGTACGCAGGCCTCTCACCGTTGTGGCCTCTCCCGTTGCGGAGCACAGGCTCCGGACTCAGCGGCCATGGCTGACGGGCCCAGCCACTCCGCGGCATGTGGGATCTTCCCAGACCGGGACACGAACCCGTGTCCCCTGCATCGGCAGGCGGACTCTCAACCACTGCGCCACCAGGGAAGCCCTAGATAGTGGTTATTTTTTTTTTCATAGAATGATATGTACACTATATTATGATGGCTCATTTTAACAAGAACAAGAAACAGAAAATACCTCTGAACTTACAGATCTGCAGATTTTTCCTGCACGGTAGAAATGCAGTCCTAGCTTATTAGTATGCTTAAGAGAACCATTTTATAGATCATAAATGAAACTTGAGCAATACATTTTGGTTTCGATGCATTTAATCATTTTGGAGCTTGCAGACATTTAGCTTTTGACACCGTTTTATGTTTAAGAGAATAAATTAATTCCCATTCCCTCGGCACTCATAGAGAGGTAGGGAGAGCAGGGTTTTGGACAAGTTCCATGACAGGGAGAATCTATCCTGTGACTTTAAAATTTGCTGCATATATCATCAACGAACAAACTGAATAATTGAGTAGACTAATTTATCAATAGTTCTCCTTCATATTTCTGTTTAAGACCTAAAATTATTTCTATGTAAAACACTGCTTGCATTTTTCATAGTCCTTCCCAACGGTTTGTCAGCTTTTGCCATTAAAAATCAACCCCTTCACTACTTTCAAGGCTAATAATATTACAAGATACGGGCTACATATATTTGGAAGGCTGGTCACCCTATTTTTAATCTCCTTTCCAAAGTGCAGTAAGTTTCCTTTCTCCACAAGCTTATTGTTTTTAATATGTAAAAACCTCTAAGAGCTCCAGAACCACCTATATACTCGTGTGTTGACTATCAGATTTCGTGGTTACTTGCTGACAATTAGCACATCTCTCTGGGAAACTTTTACAGTCCGTCATCATGTGACTTAAAGTCCATTTTAACTTTACTTCAGTTGGCCAGTGCTAATCACCATATAGTAGGGCAATTAAATTGTATGTTTCAGGATCAAAATGAATTTTTTTTACTGTGTGGTATTCAGAGTAACACAGCTTGCAAAACACAAGATTTTAGATTCTAAAACAATGCTGTCTTTGCAAATTTTGCTGAAAAAAGTGCTTTTGACCTCTTAGTAACACTTATAGTTCATTATGCCATGACTCCATTGCGAGACGCTATTGCTCATTTCACAAAGAGCTTTGGCTTCCTTGTTTATCCAAGATGCCCTTACATTCTTGTTGTAAACTATAAATCATCTGCTCATAGGCTTTTATTGGGTTAGCTTTGTGTTGCAGAGATTTAGGGTCGAGAACGAGGGAGGGGGTGGTGTTTTATATCTGGACGAGAAGGATATTCCTTTTCTGAATTTCTCAACAAGATCTTTAAGACTTGATTAACGCAGTTGAAGATTCTATTTGAAATGTCAAGAGTGCTCCAAATTGATCAGCTCGGTGCTTTGTGACCACCTAGAGGGGTGGGATAGGGAGGATGGGAGACACAAGAGGGAGGAGATATGGGGACATATGTATATGTATGGCTGATTCGCTTTGTTATAAAGCAGAAACTAACACACCATTGTAAAGCAATTATACTCCAATACAGGGGTGTTAAAAAAAAAAAAGAGCGCTCCAAATTAACAATGTACATGAAGCATTCTTAAATAAAACATGATTAATCTGGCATTATTTGTCTCTCTGGATATAATTACATAGTTAAAATATTTGAAGTCGATAGCAGACATTGGTCAGTTATTGTGATTATAACCCTAGACTAGAAATATATAGTGTTTTGTAACTACTTTAACATGTGTGAAAATTCTAGATTCTCCTAGAACGGAAGGAAGATTTTATTTATAGCACAGCAGACTTGATACATAATTGATTCAGAGCAGTATTTGAGTTATTACAGGAAAGGAAAGAAAGCTAAGGTGAGAACCCCTCCCTGTGTGGAAAAATTTCTTTCTGGAATTCTTCAGATTCATTGGAGGTTCAAACCTTGACAGTCCTCAGGGGACTAGACCTGAAGTGTCTTGTTCTGTTCTGGAAGCCACACTTGCAGAGAGATATAACGTGCAGCCCATACGTGTTGAGAACGTGAATAGGATATAGTAAGGCAGCCTGACCCAGGCTGTGTGAGGTGGAGGATGTGATGGGGATGATGAGCCTCGAGAAAAAATGGGGAAGGCAGGACAGCCCCTTTTAGGTATCTGAGGGGCTTTAACGTGGAAATTTGGACACTCCTGTGTAGTTCCGGAGGGCAAAATAAGACTTAATTTGCAGAGAGAGAGATTTAGGCTCACTTTAAGGAAAAACCATGAGTCAGGAAATCCAAATGACATCCTTAATCTTATTGTAATAGTTCTGTGGAAGTTAAATTTCTGTTCTTATTAACAGTCTGTACCTGAGACCCTCTCTTTACCACAAACAGAAATGAATACCTCCAGAGCCAGCACAGCCTTACATGTAGGTAGAGTAGGTGAAATGCCCAGGGGTGGACCCTGGACCACAAATACCTTTCCTACCAGCTTGTCATTGATGACCGCGGGTCCTAGAGAGTCATTCCCTTGGGTTAAGGCATTGCTCTTTTTAAAGGTCAAATATGTCTGGAGAGATAACCCATTAAATTGCATGGCAAGTTGAAAGGAGGTTTTATGTGGGGGAGAAAGTGGGTGAGGTGTTTCCATGCATCCTAAGGGAAGGCTGATTGTGCAGGCCTTCACGGAGCAGAAGGCATAGTTAATGCCAGATGTCTGGTGGAGGGAGTCTGGAACTGCAGAGGAAGGCACCACAGAGAGAAAAGAGAAGCTGAAAGGGGATAGGGAGGGTGTATTGGAGTTTAAACAATATATTGAGAATTTTGCCTAATTGTTACCAGTGTTTTTAACATGTTTTATAGTTTCTGAGGGTCTTTCACATATATTATTAATTATAATTTGATTCACACAACATCCTGCAAGGAGGTATTATTATCCACATTTTAAAGATAAAGAAATTGAGGCTAAGAAACTGGGCTAAAGGTTAAGCCTACCCTGGGACCTACAGTTTTTGAGCAGTGTAGCCAGGACCCCAACCTAGGCCTTCTGACTTCACATTTCTTCAGAATGTGTCCCCAGGATTTTAGCAGTAAATATTTAGATGCATTTAGGTTAGGTAGTAAAAATTTAAGGAAAACTGGTTTAGATGCATGCAAATATTTGGTTTTGTTATGTAAATCTACCTAAAACCAAATAATTATAATTCCCTAGTTCAGCCAAACCTATCTCCTAATAGATTGTAGTGCCTTGAGGTAACCTGTTTTTTGGCACTTTTATAATTGTGAACAATTAGTGCTCATGTGAATGTTAGATGGATGGATGAGGCCTTTTTTTTCCATCCCTAAAAACAGGAATGGTTATTTGACTTAATTGCTGATAAACAAAATGTTGCATTATATTTACATCTTAGCAAGGTATTTAGGTTCTGTCTGCCAGCCTGTGTTTTATTTTCTTGACTAGTGATAGTTCTCTATTTTGGTATCAGAGACCTCTCCTGGTCCGTATCTTGCCTCTTTATTGAGAAACTCAATGCCAAAGTATGGCTACCGTTGTACTGGCTGCTTTGCTTATATGTAAGATGGTGCAGTGCCTCATTTTTGTAACTGTAGTACTATATAAATGTTTAAATTGATTAAATGACCTAAAAGAAGCAGGCAGGAACTAATGTCGTGCTTTTATAACTAAATAAGGGGCTGTCTAAAGTATGCCAACACTTAATTTTTTTTTCATCCCTTTTTTGTTTTTTATATTTACATCTTTTATATTTTTATTTATATAGGTGATGGGTCAGGTGTTGTTTGCTTAGGTTATATTAAAATTCTCTTTTTTAAATGGTTGGCCACTTTGGATCATTACCTTATAATTTGCGTTATATTTTAAGAGATCATAAAGATAGCTCAGAGCTTCTCTGGAATTATCTACCCCTGATCGTAGAGGCTCTCAATCATACAGATCGGGGGTAAAGTTCTTCAGGGTCTGTTAAGAAAAACAGTTGTTCTTTGAAGTATCCCAGACTATTTTTTTTAAACAACAGATGTAGTACTTTTTTTCTTCTTTCCTTCTAGCACATTCTTATATTTTTCTTAGTATTTTTTTTAGCGTTTGGCTTTTTCATTGTCTTTCCCTCCATCGAGTTTCAAAGAATCTTATTTCATTTCAGAGGTATTTAATAAGTAGAGTTTTCTTCTGTGGGTTATTGTTCCTTGCAGGAAAAGGTGATGCCAAATCAAGTAAAAAGAGTTGTATGCCTTTGTCACGTAGGCGTTTGCTGAGGGAGACTAGTGTATGTGTCTATGAGCAAGGGAAGGAGAGAGAAAGGAGACTCTTTGTCTCTAGGAGAGTTTTACAAGCAGCACCCTGGGGCCTTATATTCTCACTGCTATTCATCAGATACATAAAGAATTGGCCTTGGTGATCTCAAGAGTTCTCTCTGGATTAGAAATTTTGTGATTCAATGAACTGAGATAGAAAGATGCGATCATTTATTTGGGGACCCAGGAGTAGACGATGAGGCCTTGGTTGATTC
This sequence comes from Mesoplodon mirus, assembly GCF_964341445.2. Lineage (NCBI taxonomy): Eukaryota > Metazoa > Chordata > Mammalia > Artiodactyla > Ziphiidae > Mesoplodon > Mesoplodon mirus. Next base: position 67,252 of record NW_028295090.1, on the reverse strand, counting down.
CAGGCCAAGGTCAACATTCAGCCCTACTGGAGAATAGTACAGGCACTAGGAGAAGCTGGTACCAGGTTATGTTAATGTTCTGGACCAAGATTCAGAAGACCTGGGGATCACATCCTGCCTCTGTCCCTGTATCATTTACAGAACACTTTAATATGTATTCATTTGCTCCTGGTACATGCCCTTAAGATTTGGGAAGATACTTGAAACAGTTTGTGAACAATATAGGACAGTATATATATAACAAGGGCCAGATTACGTGGTAGACTCGAAAAGCTGCAGCTAAGATGTGAGTGGAGCCATAGTTAGTATGGGCTTGGAGTAGTTCTAAGTGGAAGAGGGAGGACTAGCATTGGGCTTTGAAAGAGCGTAGGATTTGAGTGGATGGGGTGAAAAGATTCTCGGTAGGAAGACATACCAGTTAGAAGGAATCTAGCATGTTTCGGGTATGGTAAGATGACCGTCTTGTTTTGAACAAAGGGAGGCCTATGTAGTGGGGCTGGGGTGGCCACAGCAGTCAGGGAACCTAAGGATTAACATAACACGAGTTTCTAGAGACTCCTGCTTTTCTTATCTCACTTTTGGGCCTTTTAACTACACAACTGGCATGTTTTGTTGTTTTGTTCAGTCAGGGGGACGATTCTTTCGTTCTTCCACCGTTTTTAGTGACTTTAACATAGATTCACTTCTCTTTGCCGTAGATCACCACTGAGCATTTAACAAGAGATCCTACTCAGTGCTTCCTGAATGGAGGTGAGATGAAGGTAGAACAACTATTTCAAGAATCTGGCAACAGAAGATCTGATACTTTTCAGTCAGATGGCATCAACGACTCTGAAAAATGCTCTCCTACAGTTTCTCAGGGTAAAAGTTCAGATCGTGTGAATACAGTAAAATCCAGCAGTTCATCCAAAGCATCCAAAGTGTTGCCTCTGACTCCAGAACAAGCACTGAAGCAGTATAAACACCACCTCACTGCTTATGAGAAGCTGGAAATCATCAATTATCCAGAAATTTACTTTGTGGGTCCAAATGCCAAAAAAAGACATGGAGTTATCGGTGGTCCCAATAATGGGGGTTATGATGATGCAGATGGGGCCTACATTCACGTGCCTCGAGACCATCTAGCTTATCGATATGAGGTGCTGAAAATTATTGGCAAGGGCAGTTTTGGGCAGGTAGCCCGGGTCTATGATCACAAACTTCGACAGTACGTGGCCCTGAAGATGGTACGCAATGAAAAGCACCTCCATCGCCAAGCAGCCGAGGAGATCCGGATTTTGGAGCATCTTAAAAAGCAGGATAAAACCGGTAGCATGAACATTATTCATATGCTGGAAAGTTTCACGTTCCGGAACCATGTTTGCATGGCCTTTGAGTTACTGAGCGTAGACCTTTATGAGCTCATGAAAAAAAACAAGTTCCAGGGTTTTAGTATCCAGTTGGTTCGCAAGTTTGCTCAATCCATCTTGCAATCCTTGGATGCTCTCCACAGAAACAAGATCATTCACTGTGACCTGAAGCCAGAAAACATTCTCCTGAAACACTGTGGGCACAGTGCGACTAAGGTCATTGACTTTGGGTCCAGCTGTTTTGAGTACCGGAAGCTTTACACCTATATCCAGTCTCGGTTCTACAGAGCTCCAGAGATCATCTTAGGAAGCCGCTACAGCACGTCCATTGACATGTGGAGTTTTGGCTGCATCCTTGCAGAACTTTTAACAGGACATCCTCTCTTCCCTGGAGAGGATGAAGGAGACCAGCTGGCCTGTATGATGGAGCTTCTAGGGATGCCACCACCAAAACTCCTGGAGCAATCCAAACGTGCCAAGTACTTTATTAACTCCAGGGGCCTACCTCGCTACTGTTTTGTGACCAGTCGGGCAGATGGGAGGGTTGTGTTTGTGGGAGGTCGTTCACGGAGGGGTAAGAAGCGGGGTCCCCCAGGCAGCAAAGACTGGCGGACAGCACTGAAGGGGTGTGATGATTACTTCTTCATAGACTTTTTGAAAAGGTGTCTTACCTGGGACCCCTCTGCCCGCCTGACCCCAGCTCAAGCACTAAGACACCCTTGGATTAGCAAGTCTGTGCCCAGACCTCTCACCATTGAAAAGGTGTCAGGCAAAAGGGTAGTAAACCCTGCAAATGCTTTCCAGGGCCTGGGTTGCAAGCTGCCTCCAATTGTACGAATAGCCAATAAGCTTAAAGCTAACTTAATGTCAGAAACCAGTGGTGGTATACCTCTGTGCACTGTATTGCCAAAACTGATTAGCTAATGGACAGCTGGTGTGCTCAGAGATGATATGTAGGTATTTTTGATCATCTTGCAAACCTGAAAATGGAAGAAAAGAAACAACACCAAGCCCATTAATGGATATGTTTTTGGTAGACTAGATATCTTTTTTTAACAAGGCAAAGCATTTTTATATGACTGTAAAAGAACTCTTGAAGGGCTAATTACCTAACCAGCTTGTATTGGCCATCCTGGGATACATAGTAAAAGACTTTTTATAAGTCAGTGCATCTTTTGTTATTATTGTCAGGTGTTCACCAACCTGTGTATTATTCTGTGGGTTTAAATCCTTTTCTCTCAAGGTAGACGATATACCAGAAAGTATATCCTGAACGTTCACTTCTAGTCTCCCTCGGCATCTGTTCCAGAGGCTTAATTTGGGACATGGCCGTAGTTATAGATGAGACTGAAAACTAGATCTGCCGCGCACTCCAGACCCCACATGTGTATAGAATGCCTTAAAGAAGCTCACATGTAGAGGAAGAGAATTACATTAAAACCCCTTGTTTAAAAAACAGAGCAAAATTCTCAGAAAGAAGTTCAGACTTGAGGTGAAAATCAATAAGCAACTCTCCTGACATGATAATATTTACTGGGTGCTTATTAAATGTCAGGTTATTCGATCTTGACAGCAATCTTACAAGTGTTAGAAATCAGGGCTCAGAGAAGCCTGGTAATGGGCTCAAATACACCTTTGCTCCAACACCCTGGGGAGCTGGCTTTTGAGCCCAGATGGCTCAGTCTTCAAAGTCCAGGTTCAACCCACATGTAACACTCCCTCTGCTGGTGGCTGTGTGTGCGGGTCGGGTGGGGGGGTTCACACCGATTCTTCCTGCTGACACAACCTAATCTGGCCCACCTACTCTTCAGAAAGGTGAGGGGACTGAAGCCTCCAGAACAAACAGGCTGCCCCAGGGCCCTTCCGGGGCCGGACATGCTGCCCAATCCGTAAAAGAGCCCAGAATCACCACAGCAGAGGCAGTGATCAAAGCGCCTTGCGAATTTTAACCTTCATTTCCTCGACATCCTTTCACTGGCTAAAACTGAAGTCTTTAAAACTCAGTATTTGCCAGATCAACCCTCCACTTCGCTCTTTCCACATCATGTCCCTAAAACAATTCCCCCATCAGCCTTGTCCCATCCTACCACCAAAGAGCAGGAGACAGACCCACCGCCCGGCCCCCAGCCCACACCATGCCTTCCATACCAGCAGGAGAACATGTGGCTGCCCAGGAGAGTGCTGGTGAGTAAAGGGAGGTCAGCCTTTTTGACGCAGTACTTCAAAGCACGCAAGAAGCATCTCTGCAACAGTTCGTCCATTTGCTCTGCAAGGAGAAGACAAGAACCACATCCTTCCTGAGGGCCGCAGAAGGCCCGCGCAGCACAAGATAAGTCCCCGCACGGTGACATCCGTACCTCACCCCTCAGCTCTGAAGGAGCCCATTCCCAGGCACCAAAGCTCCCAGACTCTCTAGAACACTGAGCCTTTACAGAGGTCTGACCCCACAGAGGGGGTCAGGCCACAAAGTCCCACCCAGCCAGGCGCGGATGCTTCTCTGATAGAGAAGTCAGAGCCAGAAGAACACTAAGAGGGCCGTGTAGCTGGGATCAGTCCAAATAGCAGAGCCGACGGGTATCCAGGGAAACGCGACATATTCGGAAGACTCCCAGGTAAGATGGCAAAGGGCTGTGGCACCACCCTCACCAAAACTAAGGCCTTTCCCCGCCCCTCCCGGAGCCCTGGCGCCGCTCTGGTGGGAAGCAGAGCCGAGCGCTTCAGTCCCTACACTGAGAGGCGAGCGCCCTGCTCCTGCCAGAGCTGTACCTTGAAGGGTCTTGCTGTCCGTGGGCTCTGGGCTCAGGCCCCCGACACTGGGGTCTTCTGTAGCTTCCGACGGGGACTTCTCCCCACACCTCTGCTCAACCTCCCCCTCCTCCTCCTCTCCCGCCAGGGTCAGGCGCCTCATGTCTCCCTGCAAGGTGGTGTCTGCCTGGACAGACCCCTTCTCTTCACTGAGATCTGGGGGATCCAGGGCCAGTGGAGCAATGGATGGTGGAGAGGACTTGTCTCCAGATCGCCTGCAAAAGCCTCATGTCAGAAACACTGAGCAGCAGCCACAACACTCTCCAGCCCCGGTCAGGGGGTCAGCAGGGGTCCAGAGAGAGTAAGACCCACAGGCAGGGATGTCCAGGAGAGGCCAGAGAACCTGGGTGTGCCTCTCAACTCTGTTTCCAATTCTGGGCCCAGAGAAGTCCCATGCCTCAGTTTCCTCATCTTTGAAATGGGGAGAGTAATTCTTGCCTCCTCCTTAACCCAAACAGAAATTCAGGGACAGAGAAAAATTAAAGACAACATAGTTAAAGTGGAGCTCCCCTTCCAAAGTATTCCCTTCATAGAAATTAAAAATAAAACCATTTTGAATTAAATAACCAAATGAAGATTGCAAACGCATCTGTAGTACCAGGTTGGTGAAATACAAACCCAAGGTTGAGCGTATGGAACAAATTACAAACACCTGGACTGCTCAAGACTGCTCAAGACTGCTTCTGTGTTAAATCAGAATGCAATCTAAAATAGATAAATGACAAGGACCAACTGTATAGCACAGGGAACTATATTCAATACCTTGTAATAACCTTTAATGGAAAAGAATCCGAGAAAAAACATATATGTATATATCTATATCTAGAATCACTAGATATACTAATGGTCACTAGAATCACTTGGCTGTACACCTGAAACTAACACAACACTGTACATCAACTATACCTCAACTGAAAAAAAAGAATGCAATCTAACCTGCAGAGTAGAGATTACAATGGCTTTATGCCACTAAGCCTTATGAAGACAGGAAAAAAAGGGACGCCACATAGCAGAGCGGTAAAAACAAAAAGCATTATGTTGTTAACTAAGATTATGCAAGTCAAACAAAGTTTTACTAACAGCCGCAGCAAGGCTTATTAAGTATGGCTACTAGTGAGGCCAGAGCGTATGTTTAGGCTATTCTGATCAGGTAAATACCGTAAGTGTTTTCAAAGGGCGGGAGGAGGGGAGACTGAGGCAGCCACTGATAAAACAATTTAGACAACAGGACCTTAACTGCCCAGACTAACAGTCAGAAAACAAGGTGCTGGGAGTACGTGAGTAAGCAGCCCTCAGATGCCTGCTGAAACCCACACTGATGAGGCTGTACCTCCAGCAAACCAGGCCTTGGCCAATACTTGTAAAATAAGTAACTCCAAGACTGACTCAAAACGTAAGGGTAAATCTATACCAACAGGCCACACAACACTTGGCCAGAAGACCAGGTATACTGCTTTCGAGAAAAGCACTACTTACTATTTTGGTTAAATGACAAGAAAATAACCAGAAAATAAACTCACATACAGCTCCAGAGAGCAACCGTCACAGTGAGAAAGTGCAAGTTCTGTAATGAGGAGGAGATCCTAAATGTGGAACTTGAACAACAGGAAAGTCATCAGGTTGTCACCCTGGTGCCTGAGGACCTACTCTACTTTGATTTGGATTCAGATGTGAGAATTCCCGAGCACTCATCATGGGGTCAGAAAATGCCTAAATGTACACGGCAGAAAAGGCTAGATCGACCAGTGCCATAAAAATAAAGAATATCACTGTACTGAGAGGCAGAGAAGACAATCCCTAAGGCCTTCTTCCAGCCCTAGGATTCTATAATTCACCTAGAAAATAAAGTTCTCGGTAATTTCTTTTCTAAACAGGCCAAAAAAAAATCTTTTCTCCACATTTTGCAAGGAAATTAATGTCTAGGGTCAGCAACTTGACTAAGGACACAGCAGGGATCAAAACTCTCGCTTCTCAATCCAGGCCCTGTGCTCCCTCCGCCCACCCAGCTCCCTATAAAACAGAAAAAGCATGGAACCCACCACAAGTGGTCCTGGTAGGTGTGGAGCACAGAGAAGCCCCTTCCCTTCACACCTGAGGTCAGCATCTCGGCTGTGACATGGCAGCAACTCCGATGGCAACGGGGGCTCTGAGAAGGAGGAGGTCAGAGACGAGGGTCAGGGAAAGTCTTCCAGGAGGGCACATGTCAGGACCAGGTTTCTACACATGTGTTCAAAGCACCACGGTTGCAAATCTGAAGCATCCACTTGTATCACAGAGCTAAAACTCGGTGCAGTCTCAATCTTATTCAAATTACCTACACATATGACTTTCAAAAATTCCTTGACCAAATATTCCCTTCTGTGTAAGTAACTCCTCTACTGATGTTATCATTCTTATATTCTTATTATGAACCAAACCCAGGCAGGACTCAGAAGGATATTTAAAGTTCCCTTTCTTCAATTTCAAAAAATAAATTATCTCCCCTATCTTAAAAAAGGCATAGCCATCCTATATGGAAATTCAGAAGGGAGGCCATTCATATGCCTTAAATTAGGCTGAGGGATGCCAGAGGGAAGAGAGAAGAGAGATACAGTGGTACCAACGAAAGGTTCCTTCTGAGTGGGTTCTTTATAACAGGCCTTGCTCTGTATAACATCTATCTAAGAACTGGATGTGTCCAAAATATCAGAAACAACCACATTTACAATAACTACAAAAAACTTCCAAAGCCCAAATGGGAAATCTCTGTCAGCCCACTGTTACTCAGCAATGCTCACACATTGCCTGTAAGGATCGGTGTCCAGCTGGCTAACAGGAGGGGAATATACAAGCCTGGCAACGTTGCCTGGACCCAAGGGAGACGATTCAAGGGCAGATTTCCCAACACCTGAACTTCAAAAAAAACGTTTGCTAATCCGGTGGCTCCACTTCCTGTGCCCATGGGTCAGTTCCTGCCACAGAATCTTTGAATTTGGCTTCTTTCCCAGTTCCTAAAAGACGGGTCTTTGTCTTCCACCCTTGGAATCGTCAATGGCTCAAGAACTTCGGTCTCGAACCTGTCTTGTAGTTTTCGTAAACTCCCTTGTACCCTCACCCCCTTCCATAAACCACCTAGGATTCATTCCCACATACATTCTAAATGCCAAACTCAGAGGCCAAATACACATTTATGTAGTTTTCTCCGACGTTGGATAGAATACTGGGGGGAAAAAACAATAATTTCACCATTCTTTTCAACTTCAAGTTTTGCTACAGGTAAACAAGGAAGGAAACATTTCTAGGTGCTTGGTTCCCAAAGGTTCAAGGAAAATGGGAGAATATGAGCAACAAAAATAAGATCTTTAAACACTGACCCCTCCCATGCCTACCATGTTTCCCTCTCAAAGAAGCAATGAGTAAAATAATAAGATGTCGTTTTTCATTCAGGATGATACAAATGAAAATGACCCATCATATGCAGTGTCGGTGAGCATGTAAGGAAACAGGCTCCATATACCCTGTAGGTAGGAGGGAAAACTGACACAGCATTTTTATAGGGCAACAGAAAATATGCACGATCTTCAGCCAAACAGTTCTGCTCCCTAGTATCTACTTTAGAAAAATATTGGCACTAGTGTCCCTAGAGGCCTCAGGAAGATCTTGTTTGTGATAGAGACGAAGTAGAGGCAACACAATGTCTACTAGAAGAGGACTTTTCCCATCACCCCACAGTGGGTAAAAAGATTCAGCTTATCTGTGCTTGCTGACATGGAACATGTCCCCACTACCTGAAGTGAAAAAGTAATAGGGATAAAGTTTGTTCATTTGTATTTTTAAACATACACACCCCAAACCATACATTTTATATGCACGTGTATATATGCATTGAAGAAGGCTGACAAGGACGTGCATCAGAATGATAATGGTTACTTCTAGGAGAAAAGGATTATGGGGTGAGAGGGTTTTGATTTTTCAGAACTGTTCATACCATTACTTCCTAATTTATTTTAAAAAAGAGACACTGTGGTGATGGCTGAACAACCCTGTAAATATACTAAAAAAAATCACTGAATCGTACATTTGAAACAGGTGAATTTTATAGTATGAAAACTATATCTCAATAAGTCTATTAAAAATAATTAAAAGATGAGGATGATGATGTGGATGTTCGACAAAAATAATGTTGAAGTCATGCAAGGCAGGAAAGATCAAGAAAATGTCACAGAGAGGAGACTAAGAAGACATGACAACTAAATGCAATGTGGTACCCTGGACTGGATTCTTGAACACAAAAAAAGAGAAAAAAGACATCGTGGGAAAACTGGGGAAATATGCATAAAGTCTGTAATAGTGTCAAAAGGACTGTACCAATGTTAATTCCTTAGTGTTGATAACTGTACTGTGGTTATACAAGATGTTATCATTACAGGAAGCTGGGTAAGGAGTATTTCAGGACTCTGTACTATACTTGCAACTCTTCTGTAAATCTAAGAAAATAAGTTTTAAAGGAGAAAAAAAACAAATAAATTTTAAAAAGGAAGAAGCAGCAGCAGGAGCAAATACCCTTGGCCCAGATGTATGGACACCCCACAGGCTCACTGCCATTCCCCACTCTCTGATTGCTCAGGAAGAATATGTTTTTTCTTTTAATCCTTTATCCATATGCTGTGAAGTTGTCATTCCCACCCCTCCCAAGTTTTCCCTAAGTTTTTTCCCCACAGGCACAGCTGACTGGCACAGTTCCTGTTCCCCACCAAGGCAATGGCACAGAGGTCACCCTTCTGTACCCGAGGCAGACCAGCAGGGGGCACCACTAGCCCTGGCAGCATCAAATCTGCAGGAAACAAAAGCATCGCAACTAACTCCACAGTTTACTGCGTCATTTACTCACTTGCTCAACAAACATACATTTGTTAAGCATCAACTACATTATTCATAGTGAAAATAAAAAGTGGCAAACTGAGGATCAGACCTTTTCCTTCTGGGAGACTAGTGGTCAAACTGAAGCACCAAGCTGAGGGTCCACTTCCATGATCTATCTTATTCTGGTTTCCTAAATTCAGTTTATTAATCTAAAGTATAGCATATGGCAGTTCACAGAGCACTTTCATGTCACTTATCTTATTTAAGCCTTACAGCAGGGTCAGAGAGCTTATGGAAGCAGCCAAGTAAGAGATGCAACAGACATGAGGGAAGAATTCTACTTTTCAATCATATGAATGCACAAAATGGGTACATTTATTAAAGTAGTTGGCCTTTACTAAGTAGGTTTCAGCCACTATCCAGAATATAGGAAAATACTCTTACCTGCTCCCCCCACCAGTTTTTCAAGCACCAGGGGCCATGTTGTAAATGTTGCTAGAAGATCAGGATAAGACCACAGGGTGTACACTGTCCAAGAAGAGAGCCAGAAAACACTTACTGCCCAAAAGTCAACCCCCTGGGGAATGGCAAAGCCAAACACTGAGGCCACATTAATCAACATGTAGAAAAGAAACTCAAGTCAAAGCTAGAGAGAAGGTTGTAAGGGGATGCCCAAAGAAGCTGCATTCTTTTTTTTTTATTAGGTTACCCCAAGTTTGTGAAGCGGTTTATATGTTATATGCTATTTACTTGAGAATCCTTGCTTCCTTTAGCCTTAGAGACCTGCATTCTTTACATATTTATACTGAGCTCTTTGCAGTAGTTTCTCTCAATCTACGATCTTGAGAAGTTATCACTTTTACTGGTCGGAAGACACATGAAGTGAGCTACAGCTCTAAGAGTCTGTTTAGCTGCCAAAGTTGGATATTTATGTGTAAGGCTACAACTAGTGATGAAGTGAACATCTGCTTTTGCCTGTCCAGTATCCCTTTTCCCCTCCCTGGGAACTGAGTGCCCCTTTTCCTGTGGGAAACACATTCCATATAGTTTACATCAGGCTGACTCCCTTCTCAAAGAGGCTGCAGTCTTGAAGAAGGCGGAGACTTAAGAAACTGGGTGTCACTTGAGACTTGGAGACACCTATTGTTCCACCTGGACGGCAGCAGCCAAACATGGCCATAGTGGATAAAAGTAGGGACAGAGCCCCAACGAGGATTCCTTTTATGTCCTCAGAAGCAAGTAATCCGAAACCAGGGCACCAGCCTGTAAGAAATTCTGAAACTTTCCCATGTTTATTATTTTTATTCTCTCTGTTTCCACAGGGATTAGCAGTAAAACCCTTAGATCAAAAAGGGCTTGTATGTGTACAGCAGCAAAGCAGGGTGGGGGTGGGGGTGGCCTGGGGTAGGAGACTGCACTGCACTGCTGCAGCCAAGCTGGGAGGAAGAAAAGCCCCCAAATGACAAAGTAGGTGTCAGCAGCCATGGAAAAGAGAAAAGGACACTGCCTCTCTGAGATCTGTGACAAAGAAAGCAAGCAAAGTATCCTGAGAGCCAGACAAGAGCCTAAGAAAGAATCCCTGTGAGACATCGCAACCAAAGTCCACCACTAAGACAGCTGGGTATGGAGTTTAACTAACCCAGCTTCTTTCCCATCACAGTATCTCTTCAGTATCTTAAGAAAATTCCACTAGTGAAAGTTTTAAGAAGCATTTTTTACATGCCCTGAAACTCCACCCTTTTCACGACCTCGGCTCCAATCCCTACTTAACCCACTAGAAACCAGTGTTTCTTCACCTCAGAATTTCCCTTGGCAACCACCCTGTTTTTGTGTTAACCCTTTTTTCCCCTCACTTCTATAGCAGTTTCTGATCTTGAAAGACCCAATTCTAGGGACACTAAATCCAAAAAGATTCTTAGGGAGATTTTGCATTTATTTGTTTTAAGGAAGACAGATTAATGGAAGAAACAGATGTTAGGCAAGGACCATAGTAATGGCCATCTCCATCCCATTGCCATACCTGTCGGATATAGATTTTTCTCCAGTTCAAATAGGATGGGGTTACCACCACTCACGTACACAGTCACTGCATCCCCTCTGTGAGCATACAACTTCACAATGTTGAGTTCTTCCTTTCCAGGTACTAACTCAGAGACCTGATCCGTTCCAAGAGTGGGGAAAACAGCTGTCACATCGGCCCGAAGCTTTCTCCTGCAGAGAGCACACATACCTGGTATGTATGCTGCCTGGATGGATTTTAATAAATATTGAGGACTCAAGACTTACTATAAAATCACGAGGCCCAAGAAAAAGACTGGTTGATGATGCCTTATTCTCACTCTTCCAAAACATCCCATTCTCTTTCTCATCCAATGTCTCATCTATTTTCACATGTTCCTGGGGCATGTCTTTCCATTTTACAAAGAGAGGAAAAAACTGAGATCCGGTAAGCGACCCAAGTTAGCCTGCCACTGGAAACTAAGCCCTGCCTTCCTGACTCCACACATAGCTCCTGGACCCACTCCTTTCTCATCTATGCTTGCCAAATCTGTCAACTTATGATTAAACAGCTCTGCTAGGGCACCAAGAATGACAACTATAGAACACTGCCTCCAAAATTCCCAAGGTGACACCTTCATTTGCAAAACTGAACAGATACAGTTCTTACCACATGTGCCTTATCCCCTCTCTCCTCACCCTCCACCTGTCTCTCCTGCCAGTGGTAATCACTAGACACTTCTTCTCGTATACTTGTAGTTCTCTGTGCCCCATCTAATCTCTCCCAAGGGACTCAAAGCTCTTGGTAGGGCAGGGACCCCGTTTTCCTTCATTTTGGCATCCTCCACGACACCTTAAACAGACTGCAGTCAATACGCGCTGATTGAATTATACGCTTTCTCGTAAACTCACTAAAATATCCAAAAGACAGCCTGGGAGATAAATCAGGCCTCCTCTCCATCTTCACTCTCAAAACACGTCTAACTTACCCTTGCCCGCCACCCGGGGTCCCTTCTCCGGCTGTACCCCTCGGCCTCCACCCCAAGTCGGCTGACCCAGCCCAGAAAAGGCTGGGAGCCAGCCGAGCTTGAGAGATGTCTGGGTGCCCTGGTGGGCAGAGCAGGCTCTTCTCTCCCTCACCTGTCCGACCCCTTGATGGCCGTGTTGGACTTGACCCGAAAGGCCTTGGCAAACATGTCTGCTGGAGTGGCCTGGGGAAGAGAAGGCGACCACAGCAGCCAGGGACTGTCAGGAAAGCGCGAGCACGGCAGCTTCCCAACCCGCAGTCCTGGGTGCAGCCATGCTTGGGCCCGGCTGGGAAAAGGGCCCGGCTGGAAACCGGGGCCGCGCAGCTTCGCGGCCACCCCTAATGGCAAGGCTGGGAACTGAAGCATGGGGGGCGGGGCCGGAGAAGGCGGGGCGGATCCCTGCGCGGAGGGGTGCACCCTTTCGCCTCACCCCTTCTGCCGGGCTCTGCGCCTAGGCGAGTGGCTTGAGCGGGCGCGTCTGTAGTATCTCTGGGGCCAACAGCGATTCCGTTCATTTTTACTCCATCAGCGTTCTAGTGTGTTGAGTAGCAGCTCTGCCAGCTCTCATTCCATGCAGTTTAGTTCAGCTGCACAAAATTAATTGAACTCGTGTTTTCTTAAACTTGCAGGCCTCTTGAATGGTTTTCTTCAGGGCTTTTGTTTCTTAAGATCTTTACATTTTATTGCACACTTGGGGCCTCAGCTAGAATTCTTTCCGAGATTTTCTCCTTCCTGTTTTTTAATTTACATGAGGTGATAATAACAATAACAGGGAATCCACTTTAGTCCGAGGTTTGACCTCCTGTTAAGAGGAGAAAACTATACAAATGATCTTCAAATCTGTTATTTAAAACTTTTTTTTTTTTTTTTTTTTTTTTTGCGATATGCGGGCCTCTCACTGCTGTGGCCTCTCCCGTTGCGGAGCACAGGCTCCGGACGCGCAGGCTCAGCGGCCATGACTCAGGCTCAGCGGCCATAGCTCAGCAGCCCAGCCATTTCGCGGCATGTGGGATCTTCCCGGACCGGGGCGCGAACCTGTGTCTTCTGCATCGGCAGGCAGACGCTCAACCACTGCGCCACCAGGGAAGCCCTGAAACATTTTTGGTTACAAAACCCCACATTTTGGGACCTTTTTAGGTACCTTTTGCATTCAGGCATTATTTGGGGGGATTTTGTTTCCAAAGCAATTTTAAAAACTCAGAGTGCTTATAAAAAAATAATTTTGAGGCATAGTAAAATCAAATTATGGTTTGGCTTCTCCCTAGCAGTTTGATCTTGGGCCAATGGCTTATCCTTTCTGAAACTCTTACATTCTCTGTAAGATGTGGAGGTAATACCTACTTCACTGGGCTTCTGTGAGAAACCACTGAGATAACGCATGTGATATATTGCAGGGTGCTTTGAAATTTTCCCATAAATGGTAGATATTAGTCCAAAACAAACAAACAAAAAACAGTCTCAGGCAGGGGTGAGGGATTGGGTTTCCCTGAAAGGGACTGCTGTGTACCCTGGAAACAAGGATTTAATCACCTGGGGTCCTGGCCCCTACTAAACTTAATTTTGCTAATGAAAATTTCAGAGCAGAGTGTCCATCCACCAAGAAAAAAAAAATCCTGATTGCTTTAATGTGGTGATACAGTCACACAGAGGAGAAGTCCATCTGGGCTATAACAAAGATGAGGCCTTGCACAGTCTCTGTCCACCACCATCTCTGCCCTTAATCTGGGGTCAGCCACAGCTCCATCTCCTCCTGCACTTCTGACCCACCATGCCTTTATTCTGAACCACCCCAGCCATAAAGCCAACGTCAGAGGAGCCCAGAGGAGGAGAGTGCCACAGATCCTTCTCCGCTTGGGCCCCCACCCAGCCACACTCGGGGGAGTGTGATGCCAGACTCTGTGCTGTTGACCAGGCCTATTGCAGTACAGCCATGGAAGCAGTCTCTGACCAAGGAGCCGAGGAAGGTTACTCAAGGGCATACTAGAAATTTCAAGCTGTGAAAACTATTGTACACACCATATGTCCTGGCTAAGAAGGCACAGATTAGCAGCCTAAAAATTAATTCATGGTTGACAAGTAGGAGCCAAGACCCAAGGGGATTCTGTACACAGCATCCTGCCTCCCTATTGGCAGAGCAAGATCTCCCTTTCCCCAGGAGGGTGCCATCCCAACTTCTCTGCCTGCATCAGGGACCTGTGTGCTCCCTGCCGGTGGCCCTGTTGCTAGGCAAGCTGGCTGAACCCTGAGTCCAGCAAGCCTAGATTCTTTAACTTTCCCTTTGTGGCTCCAGTACAGCCCCACAGGGCTACCAACCTGCTGCCCACTCTTGGGTAAGCTGCAAACACAGGCTCTCTTTGATTTATGATTTGTACAAAAGGAAAGGTAGAAGTTAGAGTCCAGAGGGTAGAGCCAAGAACTGTCATTCACAAGACTTCAGCCATAATCAAGGAACTGGCAACACATGCCTAGATGCATTTCGTATTAGCTATAATCAGTGACTCCTGTGTGCCTCCCATTTTTCTCCCCTTTGAGGGGTGTCTGCAATGGTTATAGGTGGTTATAATATGCCTGTCCCAACATTGTATGTCAAATTTGTTTGGGGCAGAAAGCTTGTGTCTTTTGTTCACAGATCTTTAGGTCAAGAACTGTACTCAAGCAGCTATACTCAAGGAAATACACCTGAGGCTCATTATCCACAGCTGGACCTGATTTAGATGATGCGATCCTTCATTTTGAACAGATAAAGGAGTGAAATTTGAGGGGACCTGGGGAAGAAGTTAATATGTTTTGCAATTAAGAGGCACATGCGTCATTGAAGGTCAGAGGGTAGATGCTGGTAGCCAGACTCCAAGAGGGCTCTCAGTGGTCTTCATGTGCTTATGTGGTCCCCTCCCACATGAGACCAGGGCTGACTTCTGTGACCATTAGCATATGGCCAAAGTGATATTGTGTGACTCCTTATGGCTAAGTCATTGCCATTTCTACCTTGGTCTCCTAGATTTCTTGCTCTGGGGGAAACCCCCCACCATCTTGAAAGGACACTCAGGAAGCCCTGTCAAAAGGTCCGTGTGGAGAGGAACCCATCTCCTTGCACCAACTTGCCAGCCATGTGATTGAGCCACCTTGGAAGCACAGCCTCCAGCCCTGGGCAAGTCGTCCCATCCCACATGCTTTCAAGCCTTCCAGCTGAGGCCCCAGCCATCAGGGATCAGAGACTAGCCAGTCCACTATGCCCTGTCTCAAGTCCTGATCCACAGAAGTCATGAGATGGTAAATAATTGCTGTTTTAAGTTATTAAGCTTGGGGATGGTTTGTTATGATGCACTGGATAACTAATACAGGAACCCAAGCATTTCTCACTCCCAGTGCATCCTGAGATAGCCAGTTGGTCCATGTCACTGTGATTGAAGCCACAACTGTGTACAGTCCAGCTGTTCTCCCAGGAAATCATCCTCCACTGGCTCTTTTGCTTACGATGTGGAAATTGAAAACCTAAAAGCCTAAGATGTTGAACTCACAATATAAAAGGGGGACACAGGAGGCAAAGATACGCACATCGGATGCTTGCACTTGCAAAATAAAACCACAAGGCAAATTTGAAGAAGGCAGAGTTCCACTATGCCCAGCTCAGCACTGATATGTTGCCTGGTATTCAGGGATAGGTGGGTGCCAGCCAAGACCAGAGCACCCAGTCTGAGAACAGCTGCATCCACTTCCCAGCCAGCCTGCCACACACGCCCTGGGAGCCCTGAGCTGCCCCCTGCTTCAGCACGGTGAGGACTTTCTTTGTGAGTTTGATGCCCACCTGTCCTTTCTCTTTTCTTGGGACTGCTCAAACTAAATATTCAGCTGGGCTTTTGAAAATCCCCTTTCCTCTTCATTGCCTCCCCCAAACTCACGCACCCAAAAGCTAATGAACCTGCGCGATCCCAGGTGAGGCCTGTAGGAACCCTCAGACACTGGCAATTGGGCAAAAACAAGAGTTGTATAGCTGCTCAGAAGTAAAATCTTTTACATCTCAGAAAGTTACAGTTATTTCCTTGCCTGGGATAGATCTGGAAGGGACTGATCTAAGGTTCCTGTTGCAGAAACCTGTCGTTGGAAACTCTCAGAACCTAATAGACTCTGGGAAAACACCATAGATGACCTGCATTCCCAGGGACCTTTGAGCTCGGAGCTGGATGTCTGTGGTGAGGAGGAAGGAAAAGCCAAGGGCATGGGGTGACTGAGGAGGAATGGAAGCCCTGCAGCCAGCTGTGGGCTTCTGATTGTGGCTGTAAGAGGGAAGACCAGACAGGGCACAGGCAAAGTCTAGATGCAAAGCCCTGGGGCTGAGTCAAGATGCTTCCTTAACTTCAAAGTCAGGATTTCACATAGTACCAGACCCTTAGAGAAATGTTCCTTTGTAACTGATGCCTAATGTACTTCTGGATCCTGTGATCAAACCTAGAGCTAGAACTGCCCAGATCACACAGCAGAGGCTGTAGTTGAAAGAGGCTCAGGGGACAAGTGCTGCAGGTATATTGCTGAATGTCACAGTTCCTCTGGTTCTGTGCTGTCCACAGCAAAGCCAAGCCCAGACAGGCTGGGTTTTGTCTATCATTTCATTTCTAGAGGACTTGAAGGCAAGAGAATTTCTAGAATCTGGGATTGGGCAACACTTCTGGAGTATGGGAAGGCTGGATGTTTAGGGGTGGATATCCAGAGAGGGGAAACTCTGGGGAAGAAGGGCAGGAACATGGGCTTCACGTCTGCAAGCGCTGATGTCTGCTTCCTTTGCTTTGGAAAGAAGCAGATGAACATCTTTGCTCGGGTCAGTGATGTCAGCCCAGCCTAGGGTTCAGGTCCAGCCTTCAGAGAGCCTGTAAATTAAGGGTGGGGACAGGATTTGACCCAAAAGTATCCGTTACAACCAGTCAGAATGCCCCATTGCCCTGCTTATCTACCAACTCCACTGTCCCTCAGGCTACACAGGATTAATGACAGGGAAGAACACCGTGTGACAATGGAGGCAGAGACTGGAGGAATGCAGCCACCAGCCAAGGAATGTCAAGGGTTGCCAGCAGCCACCAGAAGCTAGGAGAGAGACATGGAACATAGCCTCCCTCAGAGCCTCCAGAAGGAACCAACCCTGCTGACACTTTGAGTTTAGACTTCTGGCCTCCTGAACTGTGAGAGAATAAATTTCTGTTGTTTTCAGCCACCCAATTTGTGGTAATTTGTTAACCGCAAACAAATACAAGAGAAACTAATACAAGCCCTGTGAAACTAACACAAGAGGAGTAAAAACATATGCTCACAAAAAGATCCGTACACAGGGGCTTCCCTGGTGGCGCAGTGGTTGAGAGTCTGCCTGCCGATGCAGGGGACACGGGTTCGTGCCCCGGTCCGGGAAGATCCCACATGCCGTGGAGCGGCTGGGCCCGTGAGCCATGGCCGCTGAGCCTGCATGTCCGGAGCCTGTGCTCTGCAACTGTAGAGGCCACAACAGTGAGAGGCCCGCGTACTGAAAAAAAAAAAAAAAAAAGATCCTTACACAGTGTTCATAGGAACTTTATTCATAAAGAGCTCCAAACTAGAAAGATGTTCACTGACAGGTGACTGGATGAACATGCTGTGCTAAATCCACTCAGTGCGCTCCTACTCCTTGATAAAAAAGAATCAACAACTGAGATAGGCACCCATACAGGTGAATCTCAAAAGCAACTTGTTGAGAGAAAGAAGCCAGACACTAAAGAGAACATACTGTATAATTCCATTTATATGAAGCTCAAGAACAAGCAACACTAATCTACAGTGGTTGTCTCTGGGGTGAGGTAATTAACTGGAAAGGGGTGCGAGGAAACTTTCTGGGGTTATAGAAATAGTCCACATCTTGATTGGGGTGTGTGTTTCACAGGGGTGCACATTTGTCAAAACTCATCGAAATATACATTTAAGATATGTGCATTTTACTGGGTGTAAAATTTACCTTAAAAAATTAGTAAATAAAACAACCCAAAAATTAAAAAAGAAAGTGGGAAACAAGATTATACGCACTTGAGTGTTTGTGTTTCAGGGGAAAAGGTGGGAGAGGGGAGTTACTTAGGGTGATTTTTCCAAGACCAGATTTCAAGTCTAATCCAAAGTAGTTCAGATAAAGATTTTATTCCCTACCTGTAGGGCTGCCAGATTTAGCAAACAAAAATAGAAGGTGCCCAGTTAAATTTGAATTTCAAATGAAAAATGAATCACTTTTTGTATCAGTGTGTCCCCAATATTGCATAAGACATACTCATACCCTACCTATGTATTGGGTCATATGGTGGGAATATGCTGATGACCTGTGAGGTCCAGCCCAGGAAAGGCAGGTAAAGCCAGAGAAAAAAGGAGTATTTAGGAAAAGTGAATGAAAAGTGTTCAATTCCTATGGTAGGTATAAATTCAATGACTATGAGCTGAGAACTGATTCTTAGTGTCTGAAAAACAAAAAGGGGCAGGGGAAAGAGGGGCTAGGGCATGGGGATTTTGGTGTGTGGATGAAAACCTAGATCCTCTGTGCACCTAGCAAAAGGCCTTGCCTATAAAAGACACTTGATAAACTCTGATTTTGGTGCACACACTGGAGGACAGGAAGCAGAAACTATGGGTTTGAGGTCACATTCATGTTGATGGTATTTCCTGGAATGCTTAGGCAGTCTACAAATAAAGCTATTTGTTTAAAAAAAAGACTGTATGAGGGAAGAGGATGCCTTGCTTTCTAATCATCAAATCCCAGGGAAAATGAAAGCATTCTCATTGCTCTTACAGAGATCAGTTTCAAAAAGTCAAATTTCCTTTCCATTACTCTTCAGTTCTCAGGACCATGGTATTTCTGGGAACACTTGATATGAGGACATATTGTTCTTATTTCAGTAAGGTTTTTTTTTTTGGCCACACAGTGCGGCTTGCAGGATCTTAGTTCCCAGACCAGGGATCAAACCTGGCCCTAGCAGTGAAAGCGCTGAGCCCTAACCCTGGACCACCAGGGAATTCCCCCAGTGAGCCTTCTTGAATTTCGTGCTCAGTAGGGTGAAGGACCACAAATCAGAATATAGGTGGCATTTTCTAAAGATATCTTTTTCCTTATTGAAAGCTGTGATTTCCTAATTCACTAGTGCTTTCTGTATCCAAGAAGGGCAGCAGATGAAAAAGACTCAGGGGAGGGAGCAACCCCTGGGGCTTTGGACAATGGAGAAACCCACCAGGAGCTCTGGAAGGCTGAAGAAAAGTATTACCACTTTCCAGAGCCCATTGGCAGCATGCTTCCTGCTCTCTGTGGCTCTTTGAGGAGGCTCAGTCCAGAAGGACTGTGTTTCTTCATGAGCAAGACCAGGTTTCGTCTTCAAAAGCAAGCAAACAGGGCTTCCCTGGTGGCACAGTGGTTGAGAAACAGCCTGCTAATGCAGGGGACACGGGTTCGAGCCCTGGTCTGGGAAGATCCCACATGTCGTGGTACAACTGGTCCCGTGAGCCACAACTACTGAGCCTGTGCGTCTGGAGCCTGTGCTCAACAACAAGACAGGCCGCGACAGTGAGAGGCCTGCGCACCGCGATGAAGAGTGGCCCCCGCTTGCTGCAACTTGAGAAAGCCCTTGCACACATTCGAAGACCCAACACAGCCAAAAATTAATTAATTAATTAATTAATTTTTAAAAAAAAGCAAGCAAACAAACAAAAGTGAAGACTCCCCAGCATCAGGGTGACCAGCAAGTACTATTTTGAAGGGAGTAGTGGATATTAAGACAGATTTCCATCTTTCAGGGAGCGGTTTCTAAAACTCTGGTGACATTGACATCTTTGCTGAGAGCCTGCTATATGCCAGGCACTGTACTTGATGTCGGGAATATGAAGATTATCAATAAAACAAAGTGCCCGTCTCAGGGAGTGAGACAGACCCGTGCACACATCATTATAATCAGGGCCAGTGGAAATACCCGGATTTTCCTCAAACCCAGATATGTGCTTATTTGTTTAGAGGAGAGAGGGACTGAGCTGGTCAGGGAAAAGGGCAGAGAAGAACAGCTTTCAGACCTAAAATCCCTGCAGACAACTGAACCCACCCTCCACAGAAGGCAGTTTCGACATCATGTTTCCCTGAAGCTCCCTTGGGAGTCCTACCTTTGTCCCCCAACTGTCCCCACAAGGCACTTATCCAAGAATTTCTTCCAGGCACGTATGGTTGTCTCCACAAGAGAAATCCAGATAAAAACGATATTCTCCATCTTTGTACATTTCTGTTTAATTTTAACCCTCCTAATGGACTAACTCCCTGGGAAAATGTTTGACTACAATATCCCTTAATCCAGCTTTTATTGTAATACAAAGAGGTACATGAAATTAGAGGGTTATGAACATTGAGACATATTGGTAGGGCCCTTAGAGTTGGGATTAAATTATCTCACATGAGAAGTACTTCACAAGTTGTTTTACAGAGCATGGGGGGCATTTTTGATGGAGAGGGCAACCTGCTTCCCTCATTCAGGTGACAGGTGAGATGCATTTCAAAGCCTGGTGTCCAGGCATTTGAGATTGGGAAGGTGAAGATTTCCAGTAGCCAGGTGACTCAATGTGGATTATCAGGATTTAAGTGACACCAGTAAAGCTGATCTCCAATGTCCAGCTAGTAAATATCAGCGAGTTTTGCTGCCCAACATCCATTCATCCCTTTTCTGGAATCTACTATAGCAATTTTTCTCTGGAGAATTGCTGTCTCCCTAACTCCTTGTCTAATGTACTTCAGATGACACTGCTTTTTGCTCCAGGTGGCTCTAGCCCGACCAATCAGAGTACTGCATTTTCCTGGCCAGAGATTTGTTTCAAGGATGGATCCAATCAAAGCCCACAATATATCGTGAGACTTTGTGGAAACCACTGAGAGAGCTTCTCCACGGAGTTGATCCTGGAACCGCTGGTACGCATCTTGTTTGCACAGAAGAAGCCTGAGAATGAAGCCAGTGTGAGACAAGCAATGGGGAGAGAACAGAACATACACCATACCTGAATTAAGCCCTACTGCTTTTAAAAATTGTAAAAAAAAAAAAGAAAAAAGTTTATAATACATCTTCTTTAAGCAGTTTTAGTTGGGTTTTTTGATACTTGCAATAGAAAAAGTCCTGACCTGTACACTAGGTGATAGAGAATTGGTTTCCTTGGCCCACGCGCCATGAGTAGAGCAGACTTAGTAGGCTTCCAAAGTACAGGTGACCCAGTAGAACTTAGTCTCCAAGGTCCACACTAGTGAGTTCCAAACCTTATTGGTGACCAACAGACACAACAAAAATATCAGTGGAGCTCCTTACCAAGAAATTCTTGATCACTCTATCTGGTGAAATGGAGGATAGGCAGAAATGGATATTTTTCAAAAGCACCCGTATCATTTATCTATTGCAGCACCCCAAAACTTAATGGCTTAAAATAACAATACCTATTTGCTCACAGTTCTCAAGGGGCTGCTGACTTGGTTCTTCTCTTAGATTTGCTTGGGATCCTCATGTGGCTGCTGTCATGTGGCAACTCATCTCCTGTCTCAAGTGCTAGCAGTTGATGTTGGCTGAGGATTCTCCACCAATCTAGCTGCAACTTGTCCATATGGTGGCAGCAGATGAGAGAGAGAGAGAGAGAGAGAAACTGTAAGGTCTCTGAGGCCTAAACTCATGAGCACACAAGACCAATTCCATCCCATTCTATTGGTCAAAGCAAGTCACATGGCTAGCCAAAGTCAGGAACTGGGAAACTAATCTCCACCACCTAATAGGAGAAGCTGCAAAGAATATGTGGCCGTGTCTAATCTACCATAGTACCCAAGCTTCTTAAGCTTTAATGTACCAAATACCACAAACTTAATGGAGTAAAACAACACAGATTTAATATCTTACAATTCTGGAAGTCAGAAGTCCTAAAATCAATTTGTTGGCAGAGCTGTATTCTTTCTGGAGGCGCTAGGGGAGAATCTGTTTCCTTACTTTTTTCAGCTTCTAGAAGCCACCTTCATTCCTTGTTTTGCAGCCCCCTCCTCAAGCTTTAAGACCAAAACCAAGCATCAGATCTCCCCACCTCCCCGACTTCTGCTTCCATTGTCACATCTTCTTCTCTGACCCTCCTGCCTCCCTCTTCCATTTTATAAAGACGCTTATGGTTACACTGGGCCCATCCTGATAATTTAAGATAATCTCCCGAATTTAAGATCCTTAATCACACTGCAAAGTCCCTTTCGCCATTTAAGGTGACATACTGACAGGTTCTGGAGATTAGGACACGGACATCTTTGGAGGATGATTATTCTGTTACCACATTTGGGAATCTTAGATCAAGGGAAACTGTCACATAATTCAAAGGATCCAGTGATCTAGTCTGGGTTACCCTGACAGGCTCTGCATGCTCAGGCAGCGTACAGGCAGTCAAAGGACTGGGCTCCATTTTTTTTTTAATATTTATTTGTTTATTTGGCTGCACCAGGTCTTAGTTGTGACGCGTGGGATCTTCGTTGCCGCATGCAGGATCTTCATTGTGGTGTGCAGGATCTTTTAGTTGCAGCATGTGGGATCTAGTTCCCTGACCAGGGATTGAACCCAGGCCCCTGCATTGGGAGCATGGAGTCTTAACCACTGGACCACCACGGAAGCCCCAGGACTGGGCTTTAGATGCAAGCAGACCAAGCTTTGAATTCCAGTTCACCACTGTCAACTGAAAAAAAGTACACAACGTGAGAGTGGTGATTAAGTTTTATTTGGGGCAAAATGAAGACTATATCCCAAGAGACAGCCTCTGAGATAACTCTGAGGAACTGCTCTGAAGAAGTAAGGGGGGAGGTCAGTATATATGTGATTTTGGTGAAGGAGGATACGTGCAATCAAGCACACATTTTGGTAGAGGGTTGCTGCTAGTCACAAGGAACAAATGTCTCTATTAATGATTTTAGTGTTTTTCTAGATACGAGAAGATGCAAGAAATCGGACTCGTAAAATCTTACCCTAAAAATATCTATCTGAAGGCCTGTTCTGCCAGTTTTTCCCAGAGCACAGAATGCCTCATCCCTGATCTCTCCCCCGAACTCCTTTCAGGGTGTGTTGAAGGTCAGCCACTGCAGTGGCCAGTGACTTCATTCTTGTGGTGCCAGATGGCAAGTGACAATTTTTAGTTGGCAGTGCCCGATCACGGTCATAAATTCGACCATGGTTTGGGAGGCACTTCGTGACCATTTTGTCCCAGAGTGCTAAGACATTCCTGCGCCAGGTGAGGAATTTTTCGATAGGCAACTCAATGTGCTGTTACTGGACTAGGCCCTATTAAGAGTAGCCAAAGTCTCTGGACCACAAGACAGTCTCACTAGTCTGTTATGGTACAGGAAATGATTCCCTCTTGTTACCTTTTCCCATATCTAGAGTTACAATATTATGGACATTGATCTGATATAGAACTATGTATCTGGTCAACTGCTTCAAGTTCACCTAGTCATCATTTTATCAAAGTCTCAGTCACACATTTGATAATGCAAAAAACAACAATTTTAGGGCTTCCCTGATGGCACAGTGGTTAAGAATCTGCCTGCCAATGCAGGGGACACGGGTTCGAGCTCTGGTCTGGGAAGATCCCCCATGCCACGGAGCAACTAAGCCTGTGCACCACGACGACTGAGCCTGCGCTCTAGAGCCCGCTAGCCACAACTACTGAGCCCGCGTGCCACAGCTACTGAAGCCTGTGCACCTCAACAAGAGAAGCCACTGCAATGAGAAGCCTGAGCACCGCAACAAAGAGTAGCCCCCACTCGCCGCAACTGGAGAAAGCCTGCGAGCAGTGACGAAGACCCAACACAGCCAAAAATAAATAAATTAAATAAATAAATTTATTAAAAAAAAGATTTTGTAAAACAGGCAAAATACAAATGATATAGCTAGTAGTATTAGTAAGGTTATAAATAAGAATTTAAGCCTAGAACTTCTATTAGGTGCAGCCCAGTATATCCCCAGGTCATCTGACTTAGCCTGTTCTATACCAGTTCTTATCTTTAAAGGAAATTATATATTGGTATTGTTTATAAGGCGCCCGACCCAATTTCCTACTGTTATTAGCTGGTTATCCTTCGTATGATTTAATATACTAAAGGAGCCTTTAAGCTTGAGCATAGCCTGGTGTTAGCCACATAGATACATACCAGAACTGTGTGAGGTTTCCTTGTCATAAACAGGAGGTTATGGTTTTTGACTGAGATTCCGCTTGGTGTTCTGATGGAGCATGAGTGACCCTACAAGAAAATTCATATTTATGGTCAGAGTTGGAGCAGGTATTATTAATTGGCCAGGTGAGGGATATCACCTAGTAATATCAATAGTGGCCTAAAGAGAACTATAATTTCTTTCTTCTAGAATAAATTTCCTAAGGGCTATCCAATTAGAGCCTTGGAGTGGAGAAATCCACCAAAGTAATCCAGAAGAACTGGATATAGGTAAATAGCCATAAAGCCAACAATTGGATTAACTTTAAACACAGTATAAGATTGTGAAATACATTCGGTTCTTAAGCAAAGTTGTGAGCAATTATCAAAGTAATTGGTAGACAGGCCTGGTCCAGCATCTTGGGTCAGATGTCTATTTCAGATGTCATCTTCTCATCCTAGTCTGGAAGTTTCTCCTCTGTTTGAGTCTTGTTTTAAGGTGATTTTAAGGTCAGCAATCCTCTCTCTAGGCCAGTCCAGTGCAGGGACACTTTTGGAAACATTAATCCAAGAGTCAATTCCTTTCAGTTTCGCTGTGCATGAGCTAGTTAAGAGTACCTGATAAGGGTCTTTCCATCTAGGTTGGAGATAGTCCTTTAAATGATGTATTTTCCAGTATGCATAATCCCTGGCTACAGGTCATGAGGCATCTGATCTTCATCCAAAGATAGATTACTGAGATAAACTTCAGAAACAAATTAGAGTGTCCTTTTAATAATTCAGTTAAAGTTTACAATAATATAACATAATAGCAAGGAGCTGAATCGGAAGTGAGGCTTAAGCAGTAAATACAGACCTCAATTAACAAAACTAGAATTTGATATGCACTAAAACATAAATTTTTCTCTCTAAAATTACCCTTATTTTTACCAAATATAGACAAATTAAGATTAATTTGTTTGCATATTAAGTCTAATTTCAGTAACCTTGGCCTGATTACTTAGGTAAGTGTAATTGATCATATAGGGTCTTTTATATTGGCCGTGGGGAGCTTTTCATTAGGAGTCTCAGACTGAAGTTTTCTTTAAAAAAGCCCTCTCAGGGACTTCCCTGGTGGTGCAGTGGTACGAAATCTGCCTTCCAATGCAGGGGACACGGCTTTGATCCCTGGTTGGGGAACTAAGATCCCACATGCCACAGGGCAACTGAGCCTGTGCACCAAAACTACTGAGCCTGAGCGCCACAACTAGAGGCAGAAAGCCCACGCACCACAACTAGAGAGAAGCCTGCGTGCTGCAACGAAGACCCAGCACAGCCAAAAAAATGAAGAAAATAAATAAATAAAATAAAGTAAATGAATATTAAAAAAAAAAAGGCCTCAAGGTCAAGGAAAGCAATGCCAAAGGCTTGTCACAGATTTTGCCTTACAGATTTGGGTGAATTACTCCCTTTTCAAGATCCCCACAATATCAGCCAGGAGGTTGCCTTCCTTATTTACCTGATAAGGCTACTGGGAACCTATGAGTTTCCAATTTCTGAAGGAATCAGGTAGACAGAAAAGATAAATGTTTCAATTCTGTTTACAGAGGTACAACTTACCAAATTGCTGTAAGTCATAACTAGCTTGAGGGAAGGGTCTGCTTATGTCTGGAAAACACAGATGAAAAGCCAGTAATGTTTTAGACAGAAACCATAAAAATTATAACCACATTCATCAGTTCACTCAGTCCTATGCAACTAATCGTTTCTGTTAATAGTTTCATGAAGCCATCCGGTTTTCCACTAGAATTTTTAAATTTCTTACCCAGTTCAGCAAAATGATCTAAAAGTTATCAGAAATCTGTACTTGTCCAAAAGTCCTTGCTATGAATCTTCTTGAAGAGGAAGCATTTTGCAAAGGCATAAGTGTAAGACAATAACTGTCTATGAATGACAAAAGACTTAAGAAGGCACAGTTAAAGACCTGATTAGAATGCTATTGACAAAGAAACTTGGTTACTGCTGTGACACTTTAGGATAATAACCAGAATTATGACGGATAAATTTTACCAGGACATACCAGATTTTTAGGAATTTTAGGTAATTTCTAGACTATGTATATTAATGATATTTACCCATGCAATACAACCTAAGAAGATTTATTACTCATTTGACAATAGTTCCCATGTAATTTAACATACCAAATGAACCTAATTAGTTTAATACCTCTCTTTGGGATGTTTCAGGGAGCCCTTTGAAGCTAGCTAGAGGTCAAAGTTAGCTAGAGGTCAAAGGAACATCTTTAGAATTTGATTTGGGAACTTTGTCAAAAAATATCTAAAAGGTTTTAAAACTCTTGGTCAAATAGGATCATAGGTCACTGTGAAACAATGCTTATCCACTTAACCAAAGTGACAAAAAGATTTCAAAGGCAATTACACACAGTTATAACATGTTACCAGTTAAAGGTAAAAGAAACTTTATAATCTGTTATCAAAAGTGGATCAATATTCTAAGAAAACTTTGTCATCTTAACAGAGAGAAAAACCAAATTCAGGTTTTGCACCAGCTTATTTCTAAAATTCATTTACTCAATTAAATTTATTCTATACTTAGCCAATCCTGACCATGCACAGAACTCTTTTCTCAGGATTCCTTTTCCATAAACCTTCTGTAACTTTCTGTATCCATACTAGTTTGTCCCTTATTTTTTTCCATCCATAAACAACCAGCTCTAGAACAAAATTACTTTTTTTCCCTTAACAAAATGCAATTCCATTCCTCATACCTTCTTTTACTGAAGACACACATCCTACTTTGCTACTATATGCTGAAATGTTTCCTTTATTTTTTCTAGTACCTTTAATTACATATTTAAATTAGAATTCACAACTCTTAAAACCTTACTTTCTAGTGAAGACTAAGAAGTATGCAATTATGAACTGTTGTTTACATTTTCATTCTGTAGATTGGCAAACATAAATACCAGTAATAATTTCTAAAAAACATGTTTTTTTATAGAAAATATCTCAGTGTGGCCCCAGACATGTTTATGAATAGTCCTTAATGCCTTTAGTTTCCCTGTAAAAGGAGGCCAGTGTTCAGTACCTAAGGTTTCATTATCTTATTTTTTTGGGAATGACCTAGTCATTCAATAAACTTCCATCATTTAGCTTAATTTAGTACAACTCTAAACTTTAAAGTTGCCAAGTATCTGGAGAGAATATTTTAAAGTAGATATTCCTAAAACAATTTTCCTAAAGAGTTCACCCAAAACCTCTTTTCTCATTTACATTTAATTTAGTAATAAAACATTTCATTATACCAAGTTATTTTTCTTGCGGACAAATTTGCAACAGATATAATAAGATCTTATTTGACTTTTATTAAACCTAGGTACAATAAAAGTATACTTAATGTTGATGACTCTAAGACATGTCTGTATTAATTAAATCTACAGACAAACCTTAATACCAGGTATTAATTTAATGCTGAATATTTCCCAGTTCACATGAACTTGAAATTCATTCTGGATAGTTTCCTTTTTTATTTCTGAGAATTTTTATAAATGCTTAATTTACTTTAAGCCAATTAAGTAGAGCTCATTTACAAATTAATTTTGATAATACCATCCAAAGGTAAAGACATATGTGCCCACATGGACATATGTACAGACACAATCAGAGATCTCATCGTTTTATTTTAAAACTTAGTCATGAATCAGGTGTTACAATATAAAACTCACTACTTTGTAACAGTTAGAATAAGTCAAATTTCAAAAGGCCTCTTTCCTCCCTGTTTTTCTCCTCAGTCTCTGGAATTAGAGATGGTCTAGATAACTGTTCCTGAGAGCCCTGGTCTCAAGGCACAGGGAGAGAAAAGCATGTTCTCCTAGAAGGACCTGTTCCCTCAAGGGTCAGAATTCTGAAAAGATGTTTTATTAAGCCAGCTTTCTCTAACAACTGCATACAAAATAAAAGAGCCCATAGTGGCTATTTTCAGGGCAAAGTTTCCCTTTAATTGTAATTTAATTTACAAGTAAGTACTTGTAAATATAAGTTTTGTACATACATAAACCTGGCAGGGGTGTTAGTCAGAGGCTGGCTTTCTGATGCTCCTCATGTCTCTGTTTGAGAGGCTCTATATCCCATTTTAAAGTTGAATTTGTCAGGGGTAAAACTTACTAATGAAATTGTGTGATGGGCCAGTGTGCGGCTTGTGAGCTTAACTCCTCCAGGCATCACCCTAGAGTCGTTTCAGCCCTCTTATGTGGCTCAGTTTCACCCTTCAGTGGTCTAAGACCACTGTGAGTGCTCGGATCACTGAATGGCCAATTCTTATACATGATTCCTGGATGAGCAAGTCTTTTTTTTTTTTTTTTTTTTTTAGCTGTACGCGGGCCTCTCACTGTTGTGGCCTCTCCCGTTGCGGAGCGCAGGCTCAGAGGCCATGGCTCACGGGCCCAGCCTCTCCGCGGCATGTGGGATCCTCCCAGACTGGGGCACGAACCCGTGTCCCCTGCATCGGCAGGCGGACTCTCAACCACTGCGCCACCAGGGAAGCCCTGAGCAAGTCTTTTAATTAATGTGTGGACTGCCCTGTGGGACCATTGCACGGTATACATATCTCAGTTGCCTGAGAAAGCTCTAACTGACCAGGAGGAGTCTTGTCCCTCTTCTTTGGATCAAAGCTCTCATGTAACATCTTCACTTTTATCCTGACAAATTCTATGAAGGCAGCCAAACTGAGGAAAGGAGTCAGATCAGCTTCTTACCAAACTACTCAGCCCAGACCGCTCAGTGTCTTTAAACTGAGCAAACCCCATTGTTTTTCAGCCAGCCCACCCCCACACACCCCAGAATGTTTCAACCGTGGGCCAGGTACCTGTTATACACTGCCAAATAAAACTCAGGATCATCAACCAATACAGGAGATCCAAGAACCAGGAGAGACTCACCCAAATTTGTCTGGACTCTCCAAGGAGGTGGATGGACACAAGAGGTCTCTGCTGGTATCAATGTTCCAGTGTCTCCTAGAGTTCGGGTAAAGGAGAGAAATCTGCTCTGCATCCCTTCATGGTCGCCAAAACTGTCGACTGGAAAAATATGCACAACATGAGAGCTGTGAGTTAAGTTTTATTTGGGGCGAATGAGGACTATAGCCCAGAAGACAGCCTCTCAGATAACTCTGATAAACTGCTCTGAAGAGGTAAGGGTGGAAGTCAGTATATATGTGATTTTGGTGAAGAGGGATACATGCAGTCAAGCACACATTTTGGCAGAAGGTTGTTGCTACTCATGAGGAGCAGATGTCTCCATTTATGATTTTAGTGATTCTCTAGATATGAGAAGATGCAAGAAACTGGGCTCATAAAACCTTCTGAAAATATCCAACTATCTGAAGGCCTGTTCTGCCAATGTTTCCCAGAGCACAGAAGGCCTCATTCCTGATCTCTACCCTAAACTCCTTTCAGGGTGTGTTGAAGGTCAGCAACTGCAGTGGCTTGAGACTTCATTTTTGTAGTGCCCGATGGCAAGTGACAATTTTTAGTTGGAACCACACACCAGCTGGGTGAACTTGGACAAGTTGGTAATCTTTGAGAATGTTTTCTGAATTGTAAAATAGGGATAATACCTATCTCACAGGACTGTTAT
Source organism: Mesoplodon mirus (assembly GCF_964341445.2). Lineage (NCBI taxonomy): Eukaryota > Metazoa > Chordata > Mammalia > Artiodactyla > Ziphiidae > Mesoplodon > Mesoplodon mirus. The sequence continues at coordinate 37,425 of NW_028295090.1, read as the reverse complement.
AAGTTTTAAATGAGAAAATATATGTAAAGCACTTCTGATGGTACCTGGAACATAATAGACTTAATAAACGGCAATTAGGGATTTCCCTAGTGGTCCAGTGGGTAAGACTCTGCGCTCCCAATGCAGGGGGCCGGCTTCTATCCCTGGTCAGGGAACTAGACCCTGCATGCATGCTGCAACTAAAAGTCTGCATGCCGTAACTAAAGATCCCACATGCCTCAACGAAGATCCTGCGTGCCGCAGCTAAGACCCAGTGCGGCCAAAATAAATAAATGAATATATTTTTTAAAAACGGTAATTATATTAGAAAGAGTCCTGGTTAGGTTTTCAAACTTCGGAAACATACTTTCACATGGCCCCTCAGGTCTGTCGCTGGAACTGGCCATGTTGACTTGGGAAGAGTGAGAAGAGGTGACAGATATTTTGGGAAAAGACGAGTCTTTCTGGGGTTAGGGATTAATAAGGACAAACTTCAGGATTTAGGAGACATAGAACCAAGTGTCTACAGTGTTGGAAGAAGCATCGGGACTTTATTTGTTGCTGTTGTTGTTGTTTTCAAGATCCTGAAGCATTAATGGGGCAACTTTCAAAGCTTGGGGAAGAGAGAGAGAGGGAAGAAGTACAGGAAGTGAAACCTTGCAGGACCCTGTGGGGCCCTCCAAGGTATAAATCCTTTCCATGTCCCCTGTTTCTTCTCTGTAGGAAATAGTCTTCATTCAGCCTCCTTGACCTTTCCTGAGTTCCAAAGGGCAGATTCAAACAGTTGCTTATCAGGGAAGGGAGGGATTGCAGAAAGAAAGGAGGAGCAATCAGGAAACAGTAGTGCAGCATGGGGCAGGTTCCTGGTTCCTCTTCAAGGAATATACATAACAATATATGTTTGAGTTCTTCTGCAGGAACTAGGGCCCCCTCCCAGGTGGAGGATGGTAAGTTCAGGCTAAGCACTAGATTCTGGGAACACCACCCTCTTACCTCACCACCAACCAATCAGAAGTCTGTCCAAGGTAGAAGATAATGAAGACTCTGACCACCCCCCCCCAAAATGATTCTCCTTTTGAAAACATTCATGGTCCAGCAGAATCTCTGGAGTTGGTTTTTGGACACAAGTCTGCCTTCTCCCCAGGTTGCCAGCCTCCTGAATAAAGCAACCTTTCCTTTCCAAGCAACACTTGCCTCTCAGGTATGGGTTTTTGAGTGGTGAACAGCTGAACCTGAGTTTGGTAGCAGAAGTCCATGAGGTTCAGAAGAGAGACAGCTTTCTGAAACTTCAGAAAAATGACATGGTTTTAGTGTTTCAGTGAGTTAAATCTCTGTTTCTGAAAATAGCTATACATGTTTCTGGAGCTCAGGTGAACTTGAGGTCGACATAGCTTGAGGAAAATGGTGAGTTTCATAGGTTCTCTATAAATGATTTTTTTAAAGTGCATTCCAATTTTGTGATTAATATGGTATACTATGCATTATGGGACATCATGCTGCAAAGAATAATTTATAGTTATTGAAAAGAATTTAAACTTAACCCACCAACAGGTGTTTCATCACAAAATTCCAGGTGCATGTGGCCATAGGAATATTTTCTTCATCTTTACATTTGAAACTGTTATAATCACATTCTGGATGTTCTGATGATTTTTGAAGAGGCTGGAATAGTTTCATTTTTCTTGTTTATTTTTTAGGGGTTCCTTATTTTGCAGATATATTAGAACTGGCTTCAACAAGCAAGCAGGTATCTTACAGGATATTTGGCTAATCCACGATAGGTAAATCTGGCTTTAGCTGCACTGAGAGAGACAATGGAAATTTTGAACTACTCTTGAGTGGGGCTAGGGAGCATAAGCAGATAGGGTAGGGGATCCTTGGAGAAAAAGAACCAGGCATGGCTTTCTTGACAGAAGCCATTTTGTTGTCTAAGCCTGGCCACAATGCTTGCCCTTGCACAGGTCTCAGTAATTAATGATCTTAAGGGAAGAAAAGAATGCAGAAACATTACCTGTTATTAGGCAAGAGAAGTTCTAAAGAGTCCCAGTTCTCTTTCAATGGCAAAGATTAGCCTGAAGTGCTCAGCTACCAGATCAACTGGAACCTAAGGGATAATGATGTTGACGTTTTATGAACTTCATGACTTCAATCAACTGAAGCTTGAGCTCTGTCAATCATGAATATGCTTAAAACTTCTTCAGTTTGACAGTTCTGGGAGACACTGTTTTGGGAAAGATCCTCAGGGTTCTCCTTACTTGCTGCAAGTAATAAATCCTTCCTTCTCTCACTCTTTGATTTCATTGCATCTTTTGGCTCAACACCCACCAAGAGGCAAACCCAGTTTCTTGGTAACGGGAAGGGAAGAAAGGGCGTAAATGATGTAGAAGCTGCTCAGGAGCTGGAGCGCACAGGGCAGCAGTTCAGCTGGGGTGTGGGGGCTCCTGCTAGAGCCCTCATTGGGCTTTAATCCAGCCACACTGTTATGAAACAGGGGCTCTTTGAAGAAATTACTTGGGTCACTAAGGTCGGAGACTCATGAAGTGCCAGCATCCTCGTGTAATCCTCCCTCCCGTGACCTTGGGATCAATAGCCTAAAGACAAAGGAGGCCTCTGTGCTTCCTATCTCAGGGGCAGGAAGGGGAGCAGAATGCTTCAAGGTGGCTTACATAGCTATGTCTTAAAGCAGACTTGGAGAGAGCAGTGATTCAGAAGGAGGTAAGAAAACTTGGGGGGGGGGGCAAGTCCTATCGAAACGTTTAGTGCAGTAAAGTGGTCTGAGGGGTCCACATAAGTACTAAGAACAATGATTATTTAATACAATTTTGCAACCTTAGAGCTGGAAAGGACCTCAGCAACAATCTAGTCCAAACCTTTCGCTGCCATGGAACTCTTCCTTCAAACAAAATCTTCCATAGGAGTCTAAATACAAACCCACATGAAAGCAGGATTGTTCTGGTTGGGGAAGGGTGGGGGAGGGGCTGGGCGAGGTTAGGAAAAAAAAGCTTATTCATAAGATTAGAAAAAAATTTTAAATCATCATGGAAGAAAATCTTTGAATTTATATTTTTATCATAGGCTAAAGAAAACATTGATTGTAAAGTTCCCCAAACGGACACATTAGTAATTTATAAAGTGAAGAGCCTTTGGATTTTAAGGGCATTTTTACTAAAGACATGAGAACAGGGACTCTGACTTTTAGTCTCACGGAAATGAGCCTTGGATGCAAATGTTCAGGTTTCTGGACTATGCTCTGCAGGCTTGGGGCAATGAGTCCCCAAGCCCCACCCCACCAGGTGGCGCCCGTGTTCGGCATTTCCATAACGTTTAGTTCTCTCCTCAAGGGTCAGACAGCCTGCCTCGTGTTTTGTAGGTTTAGATAATCCGACTGGCTGTTACGCTCAAGAAAACAACACTTGTGTTCTTCTGTTTTAACCTCCTTCCCTTTCACTTTCGTTCCAACTATCCAAATCCGCTTACCCTTGGTGTTGCCGAGGCATCTTAACTTTTCAGAAAAGCAAAGGGAAAACCCCCACCCATTCCAAGGAAGAAGACAGGAAGAGCCTTCTTTCCAGGGGGTCTGGTGCAGCAGGACGAAGGCTGGGAATTTGGAGACATTTAGTTCAGGCTTTGCCAACCACAGATCTCCTCTGGCCTCACTTTCCTCATCCTTAAAATGGCTCTGCGCCCTACCATCCGTGGCATCCCATTGCAGGGGAGTCAGACATACCTCAGCTTAAATTCCGGATCCTAGTTAAATCTATATAAAAGAGGGATGTCATCTAGTATGGTTACCGAGGTTAAATGAAAAGATTCGTGGCGCCGGTGGTGTCACAAAATGGGTTTATTATTATTGGTTTCCTTTGTTAACTCATTACGCTCCGGAGGGACGCCCCTCAGTGGAGAAGTCTGAGAAATTACCCATGTCTTTCGTTCTCATTTTATTCATATTCAAGGGAGGTTTTAGAACTCTAGGCTGCAACTTGCTAAGAGATAGCTAGCTGACCGTGAGGTGCCGGCTGCCACTTCTGAGGCAGAAATCGGGGGCTGCTATTTCACAAACCCTCCGTCAGGGCCCTTCTACCTCCCCAGCCGCGGCCCTCAGGCCTCGGCCAGCGACCAGAGAACCTCAGGCGGCGGGTTCCCAGCCTCCCGCCTCCCACCTTCCGGGGCCAGCGAGAGCTTCCGAGACACGCGCCGCTCAGTGGGGAGTGGCCTCGGCCCCGCCCCTGTGCGTGGCCACATTGTTGCGCCGAGGCGTTTCAAGGGGCGTGTCGCGGTTGCTAGGCGACCACACCACTCCCCTTCCCGCCCCTGCTGCTCCTCTGGCAGTTGTCGACCCCAGCCAGTCCCGAGCGGACGCGCTGGGAGCTGCACTGTGTGGAAGAGAGGTACCGAGGAAACGTCGCGGCCCGGGAGGCAGCCGCCCCAGCTCAGGTGGACGCTGCTCGCCTGACCGTCCAAACGCCGCCCCTCCCTCCGGGGGGTCCGGAGCTAACGGATGGGAGGCACAGCTCGCGGGTCCGGGCGGAAAGATGCGGGGCCGCCAGGAGACGGACTGCCGCCCCAGCCGCGGAGGTAACGGCGCCGGGGGATAACGCGCTGGGGCTCCCGAAGGAGCCGCTGCAGCTGGCAGGCGAGGTCGGGGGGCGTGGATGGACTGGGCTGGAGGTTGAGCGAGCCCCCAAGCAGTAAGGACGAGGGAAGGGGTCTGACTCCCTCTCCGGGACTGGCCCACCCTCTTCCTCTCCATCAGCTCCCCTGCCCCCAGCCCAGCGCGGGAGTGGGCTAGAAAGGAGTTAGGCAAAGAAGAATTCCCACCCTGGGGATTATTTCTGAAGTCCTACATCAGGGGTATATGGTAGGAACTCTGAGAAGCTGGGATGTTTTTGGTGGGGCTTTTTAGCAAACTGGGGGACACAGGGAGCAATACCTTTTCCAATAAGCCCTGTTGCTCAGAGCAGATAACCAAGGGCTTTGCCGTGAGGGGTGTAGGTGAGGGGCTCTGCCGAGTAGGACTTTTTGTGGATCGTGTTTTGAGAGATTCTCCACCTTTCATAGGATTTTACACCTTAATGGAGAGTAGGGACCACCTGCCCACTTCATTTGCATGGAGACTACCTTTGGGTAATTTCCTTTGGCTATTTATAGGAAATCTTGTAGGTCTTCAGTCTGTCTTCTTCTTTGTAAATGTGGACGTCTGTCCCATTTTGTTTGTTTTATTCGTGCTGTTGGCAAAGAATCAGTCACATCCAGAATTTTTGGTTCTTGTCAATGAAGCAGTTCCCGTAAAGGTATAATTTTATCAGAATGTAAGCATGTTTTTTAAAAAGAGAACATTCCAAAAATAATTTGTAGTGGGTTTTCTGTTTGGTTTTTGTTTTTCGGGTTTTTTTTTCTCTTTGTACTCCTATAACACATCGATTAAGAAAACTCTGGAATTTTACAAAACAGTTTTTATAAGCCACTAAAATATTCCAGCATAGTTTTAAAGATTAAAAAAAATTCTTCCCTTGCAGCTGGCTCATTATCATTGTATTCATAGTATATCATGTAAAAATGATACAATGAAATGCTGATGTGTGTTACTGGGAAATCCATGTTCTTGGTGGCAGATGAAATACATTATTCAGCGCCATCCTGTGGATTAAATAAATCCTCTCCGTCTTTTGTGTTCCCTTACAGCGGTGGAGGGAGGCACAGCGTTAAAGAGCAGAGAAAAATTATCATTTGGCATTTAGCTTCCACCATCCACCCGAAAATTAAGTGGGTAAAGATGTGAAATCCAGTACGTTTTGTAATTTAGAGAATCCCTATAGTATTTGCTGTAGAATTCACTGTAGTTTTCTACAAGTTAGATAGATGTTAAGTAGGAAAGTAAATAAATAAATATAGAGAAAGCCCTAAGAAGGCCTTTTATTTCTTGCTTGTGAGACCCAGAAGTGCGTAGACTGGAACTATTCTTCCCTTTACAACATGTGGCCAACGGCTCAGAGAGGAAGGTAGAGTAGCCAGCCAGTGGTAGAGCTGAGATTAGAATCCAAGTCTCCGACTTGAAAATACAGTTCTCTGTCTTGTTTGTTTGTTCTGGTTAGCTTTTAGGCTTCAGATTTCAACTAGCCTTCGTTTTCAAGTAGTAAGTTAAATGAGATTCTTTTGATGGTCCCTATTGTTAACAACATTCAGAAAGTAAGACGTATTTTAACAATTTCAAACTATAAACCTAGAAATGCTGTCCTTTCTTTAAAAATAAAAAAAGGAGGAAACGTTGGGTTTCCTCCCTTCCTCTGCCAAATACCCCTGTGGTGTGTATTCAGTGCCAAAATGCAGTGTGGACATTTGTTTGTATTAATTATTCTTTGTAGCAGATATGAAGCAGTTAAAGGGTGTTTTGGAAATACAAATTTATATACTTCAGTTACTGACAGATTTTATCTGTAATCCTTTCAACTAGATTGGATGATTTTGTCTATGATAGTGTCGTGATAATAGATGAAACCAAAGGCTCACCCTGTTCAAATGCACTCTGCAATCCTTCTGAACCACCTCTACCCAGAAGACTAAATGTAAGTAAATGAAGTAATTCTTTGAGCTCTAATGGGCCTGGAAAGGAGGAAGTGCTACTTTAAATGGTCAAGGTACAGGTACATGTCACTGGTAACCCAGGCTCTTTTTTATTCACTTTTGGTTTCTCTTGACTTTGAAATAACAATTTCTGTGGTCCAAGTTCAGCTTTTCAGAATGATTTTGATTTGGAGCCCACCTATTCCTTTCAATCCACTGGGGTAAATAGGGAAAAAAACGACATGCTACTTTTATCTAGATAGTGTTTGTTTGTTTGTTTGTTTTTTTGCGGTACGCGGGCCTCTCACCGTTGTGGCCGTTGTGGCCGTTGTGGCCTCTCCCGTTGCGGAGCACAGGCTCCGGACGCGCAGGCTCAGCGGCCATGGCTGACGGGCCCAGCCACTCCGCAGCATGTGCGATCTTCCCGGACCGGGACACGAACCCGTGTCCCCTGCATTGGCAGGCGAACTCTCAACCACTGCGCCACCAGGGAAGCCCTAGATAGTGGTTATTTTTTTTTTTTGATAGAATGATATGTACAGTGTATTATGATGGCTCATTTTAACAAGAACAAGAAACAGAAAATACCTCTGAACTTACAGATCTGCAGATTTTTCCTGCACGGTAGAAATGCAGTCCTAGCTTATTAGTATGCTTAAGAGAACCATTTTATAGATCATAAATGAAACTTGAGCAATGCATTTTGGTTTCGATGCATTTAATCATTTTGGAGCTTGCAGACATTTAGCTTTTGACACCGTTTTATGTTTAAGAGAATAAATTAATTCCCATTCCCTCGGCACTCATAGAGAGGTAGGGAGAGCAGGGTTTTGGACAAGTTCCATGACAGGGAGAATCTATCCTGTGACTTTAAAATTTGCTGCATATATCATCAACAAACAAACTGAATAATTGAGTAGACTAATTTATCAATAATTCTCCTTCATATTTCTGTTTAAGACCTAAAATTATTTCTATGTAAAACACTGCTTGCATTTTTCATAGTCCTTCCCAACGGTTTGTCAGCTTTTGCCACTAAAAATCAACCCCTTCACTACTTTCAAGGCTAATAATATTACAAAATACGGGCTACATATATTTGGAAGGCTGGTCACCCTATTTTTAATCTCCTTTCCAAAGTGCAGTAAGTTTCCATTCTCCACAAGCTTATTGTTTTTAATATGTAAAAATCTCTAAGAGCTCCAGAACCACCTAATATACTCGTGTGTTGACTATCAGATTTCATGGTTACTTCCTGACAATTAGCACATCTCTCTGGGAAACTTTTATAGTCCGTCATCATGTGACTTAAAGTCCATTTTAACTTTACTTCAGAGTTGGCCAGTGCTAATCACCATATAGTAGGGCAATTAAATTGTATGTTTCAGGATCAAAATGAATTTTTTTACTGTGTGGTATTCAGAGTAACACAGCTTGCAAAACATAAGATTTTAGATTCTAAAACAATGCTGTCTTTGCAAAATTTGCTGAAAAAAGTGCTTTTGACCTCTTAGTAACACTTATAGTTCATTATGCCATGACTCCATTGCGAGACGCTATTGCTCATTTCACAAAGTGCTTTGGCTTCCTTGTTTATCCAAGATGCCCTTACATTCTTGTTGTAAACTATAAATCATCTGCTCATAGGCTTTTATTGGGTTAGCTTTGTGTTGCAGAGATTTAGGGTCGAGAACGAGGGAGGGGGTGGTGTTTTATATCTGGACGAGAAGGATGTTCCTTTTCTGAATTTCTCAACAAGATCTTTAAGACTTGATTAACGCAGTTGAAGATTCTATTTGAAATGTCAAGAGTGCTCCAAACTGATCAGCTCGGTGCTTTGTGACCACCTAGAGGGGTGGGATAGGGAGGATGGGAGACGCAAGAGGGAGGAGATATGGGGACATATGTATATGTATGGCTGATTCGCTTTGTTATAAAGCAGAAACTAACACACCATTGTAAAGCAATTATACTCCAATACAGGGGTGTTAAAAAAAAAAAAAAGAGCGCTCCAAATTAACAATATACATGAAGCATTCTTAAATAAAACATGATTAATCTGGCATTATTTGTCTCTCTGGATATAATTACATAGTTAAAATATTTGAAGTCGATTGCAGACATTGGTCATTTATTGTGATTATAACCCTAGACTAGAAATATATAGTGTTTTGTAACTACTTTAACATGTGTGAAAATTCTAGATTCTCCTAGAACGGAAGGAAGATTTTATTTATAGCACAGCAGACTTGATACATAATTGATTCAGAGCAGTATTTGAGTTATTACAGGAAAGGAAAGAAAGCTAAGGTGAGAACCCCTCCCTGTGTGGAAAAATTTCTTTCTGGAATTCTTCAGATTCATTGGAGGTTCAAACCTTGACAGTCCTCAGGGGACTAGACCTGAAGTGTCTTGTTCTGTTCTGGAAGGCACACTTGCAGAGAGATATACCGTGCAGCCCATAACGTGTTGAGAACGTGAATAGGATATAGTAAGGCAGCCTGACCCAGGCTGTGTGAGGTGGAGGATGTGATGGGGATGATGAGCCTCGAGAAAAAATGGGGAAGGCAGGACAGCCCCTTTTAGGTATCTGAAGGGCTTTAACATGGAAATTTGGACCCTCCTGTGTAGTTCCGGAGGGCAAAATAAGACTTAATTTGCAGAGAGAGAGATTTAGGCTCACTTTAAGGAAAAACCATGAGTCAGGAAATCCAAATGACATCCTTAATCTTATTGTAATAGTTCTGTGGAAGTTAAATTTCTGTTCTTATTAACAGTCTGTACCTGAGACCCTCTCTTTACCACAAACAGAAATGAATACCTCCAGAGCCAGCACAGCCTTACATGTAGGTAGAGTAGGTGAAATGCCCAGGGGTGGACCCTGGACCACAAATACCTTTCCTACCAGCTTGTCATTGATGACCGCGGGTCCTAGAGAGTCATTCCCTTGGGTTAAGGCATTGCTCTTTTTAAAGGTCAAATATGTCTGGAGAGATAACCCATTAAATTGCATGGCAAGTTGAAAGGAGGTTTTATGTGGGGGAGAAAGTGGGTGAGGTGTTTCCATGCATCCTAAGGGAAGGCTGATTGTGCAGGCCTTCACGGAGCAGAAGGCATAGTTAATGCCAGATGTCTGGTGGAGGGAGTCTGGAACTGCAGAGGAAGGCACCACAGAGAGAAAAGAGAAGCTGAAAGGGGATAGGGAGGGTGTATTGGAGTTTAAACAATATATTGAGAATTTTGCCTAACTGTTACCAGTGTTTTTAACATGTTTTATAGTTTCTGAGGGTCTTTCACATATATTATTAATTATAATTTGATTCACACAACATCCTGCAAGGAGGTATTATTATCCACATTTTAAAGATAAAGAAATTGAGGCTAAGAAACTGGGCTAAAGGTTAAGCCTACCCTGGGACCTACAGTTTTTGAGCAGTGTAGCCAGGACCCCAACCTAGGCCTTCTGACTTCACATTTCTTCAGAATGTGTCCCCAGGATTTTAGCAGTAAATATTTAGATGCATTTAGGTTAGGTAGTAAAAATTTAAGGAAAACTGGTTTAGATGCATGCAAATATTTGGTTTTGTTATGTAAATCTACCTAAAACCAAATAATTATAATTCCCTAGTTCAGCCAAACCTATCTCCTAATAGATTGTAGTGCCTTGAGGTAACCTGTTTTTTGGCACTTTTATAATTGTGAACAATTAGTGCTCATGTGAATGTTAGATGGATGGATGAGGCCTTTTTTTTCCATCCCTAAAAACAGGAATGGTTATTTGACTTAATTGCTGATAAACAAAATGTTGCATTATATTTACATCTTATCAAGGTATTTAGGTTCTGTCTGCCAGCCTGTGTTTTATTTTCTTGACTAGTGATAGTTCTCTATTTTGGTATCAGAGATCTCTCCTGGTCCGTATCTTGCCTCTTTATTGAGAAACTCAATGCCAAAGTACGGCTACCGTTGTACTGGCTGCTTTGCTTATATGTAAGATGGTGCAGTGCCTCATTTTTGTAACTGTAGTACTATATAAATGTTTAAATTGATTAAATGACCTAAAAGAAGCAGGCAGGAACTAATGTCGTGCTTTTATAACTAAATTAGGGGCTGTCTAAAGTATGCCAACACTTAATTTTTTTTTCATCCCTTTTTTGTTTTTTATATTTACATCTTTTATATTTTTATTTATATAGGTGATGGGTCAGGTGTTGTTTGCTTAGGTTATATTAAAATTCTCTTTTTTAAATGGTTGGCCACTTTGGATCATTACCTTATAATTTGCGTTATATTTTAAGAGATCATAAAGATAGCTCAGAGCTTCTCTGGAATTATCTACCCCTGATCGTAGAGGCTCTCAATCATACAGATCGGGGGTAAAGTTCTTCAGGGTCTGTTTAGAAAAATAGATGTTCTTTGAAGTATCCCAGCCCTTTTTTTTTAAAACAACAGTTTTTAGCACTTTTTTTCTTCTTTCCTTCTAGCACATTCTTATATTTTTCTTAGTATTTTTTTTAGCGTTTGGCTTTTTCATTGTCTTTCCCTCCATCGAGTTTCACAGAATCTTATTTCATTTCAGAGGTATTTAATAAGTAGAGTTTTCTTCTGTGGGTTATTGTTCCTTGCAGGAAAAGGTGATGCCAAATCAAGTAAAAAGAGTTGTATGCCTTTGTCACGTAGGCGTTTGCTGAGGGAGACTAGTGTATGTGTCTATGAGCAAGGGAAGGAGAGAGAAAGGAGACTCTTTGTCTTTAGGAGAGTTTTACAAGCAGCACCCTGGGGCCTTAGATTCTCACTGCTATTCATCAGATACATAAAGAATTGGCCTTGGTGATCTCAAGAGTTCTCTCTGGATTAGAAATTTTGTGATTCAATGAACGGAGATAGAAAGATGCGATCATTTATTTGGGGACCCAGGAGTAGATGATGAGGCCTTGGTTGATTCCAGGGCAAGGTCAACATTCAGCCCTACTGGAGAATAGTACAGGCACTAGGAGAAGCTGGTACCAGGTTATGTTAATGTTCTGGACCAAGATTCAGAAGACCTGGGGATCACATCCTGCCTCTGTCCCTGTATCATTTACAGAACACTTTAATATGTATTCATTTGCTCCTGGTACATGCCCTTAAGATTTGGGAAGATACCTGAAACAGTTTGTGAACAATATAGGACAGTATATATATAACAAGGGCCAGATTACGTGGTAGACTCGAAAAGCTGCAGCTAAGATGTGAGTGGAGCCATAGTTAGTATGGGCTTGGAGTAGTTCTAAGTGGAAGAGGGAGGACTAGCATTGGGCTTTGAAAGAGCGTAGGATTTGAGTGGATGGGGTGAAAAGATTCTCGGTAGGAAGACATACCAGTTAGAAGGAATCTAGCATGTTTCGGGTATGGTAAGATGACCGTCTTGTTTTGAACAAAGGGAGGCCTATGTAGTGGGGCTGGGGTGGCCACAGCAGTCAGGGAACCTAAGGATTAACATAACACGAGTTTCTAGAGACTCCTGCTTTTCTTATCTCACTTTTGGGCCTTTTAACTACACAACTGGCATGTTTTGTTGTTTTGTTCAGTCAGGGGGACGATTCTTTCGTTCTTCCACCGTTTTTAGTGACTTTAACATAGATTCACTTCTCTTTGCCGTAGATCACCACTGAGCATTTAACAAGAGATCCTACTCAGTGCTTCCTGAATGGAGGTGAGATGAAGGTAGAACAACTATTTCAAGAATCTGGCAACAGAAGATCTGATACTTTTCAGTCAGATGGCATCAACGACTCTGAAAAATGCTCTCCTACAGTTTCTCAGGGTAAAAGTTCAGATCGTGTGAATACAGTAAAATCCAGCAGTTCATCCAAAGCATCCAAAGTGTTGCCTCTGACTCCAGAACAAGCACTGAAGCAGTATAAACACCACCTCACTGCTTATGAGAAGCTGGAAATCATCAATTATCCAGAAATTTACTTTGTGGGTCCAAATGCCAAAAAAAGACATGGAGTTATCGGTGGTCCCAATAATGGGGGTTATGATGATGCAGATGGGGCCTACATTCACGTGCCTCGAGACCATCTAGCTTATCGATATGAGGTGCTGAAAATTATTGGCAAGGGCAGTTTTGGGCAGGTAGCCCGGGTCTATGATCACAAACTTCGACAGTACGTGGCCCTGAAGATGGTACGCAATGAAAAGCACCTCCATCGCCAAGCAGCCGAGGAGATCCGGATTTTGGAGCATCTTAAAAAGCGGGATAAAACCGGTAGCATGAACGTTATCCATATGCTGGAAAGTTTCACGTTCCGGAACCATGTTTGCATGGCCTTTGAGTTACTGAGCGTAGACCTTTATGAGCTCATGAAAAAAAACAAGTTCCAGGGTTTTAGTATCCAGTTGGTTCGCAAGTTTGCTCAATCCATCTTGCAATCCTTGGATGCTCTCCACAGAAACAAGATCATTCACTGTGACCTGAAGCCAGAAAACATTCTCCTGAAACGCTATGGGCACAGTGCGACTAAGGTCATTGACTTTGGGTCCAGCTGTTTTGAGTACCGGAAGCTTTACACCTATATCCAGTCTCGGTTCTACAGAGCTCCAGAGATCATCTTAGGAAGCCGCTACAGCACGTCCATTGACATGTGGAGTTTTGGCTGCATCCTTGCAGAACTTTTAACAGGACATCCTCTCTTCCCTGGAGAGGATGAAGGAGACCAGCTGGCCTGTATGATGGAGCTTCTAGGGATGCCACCACCAAAACTCCTGGAGCAATCCAAACATGCCAAGTACTTTATTAACTCCAGGGGCCTACCTCGCTACTGTTTTGTGACCAGTCGGGCAGATGGGAGGGTTGTGTTTGTGGGCGGTCGTTCACGGAGGGGTAAGAAGCGGGGTCCCCCAGGCAGCAAAGACTGGCGGACAGCACTGAAGGGGTGTGATGATTACTTCTTCATAGACTTTTTGAAAAGGTGTCTTACCTGGGACCCCTCTGCCCGCCTGACCCCAGCTCAAGCACTAAGACACCCTTGGATTAGCAAGTCTGTGCCCAGACCTCTCACCATTGAAAAGGTGTCAGGCAAAAGGGTAGTAAACCCTGCAAATGCTTTCCAGGGCCTGGGTTGCAAGCTGCCTCCAATTGTACGAATAGCCAATAAGCTTAAAGCTAACTTAATGTCAGAAACCAGTGGTGGTATACCTCTGTGCACTGTATTGCCAAAACTGATTAGCTAATGGACAGCTGGTGTGCTCAGAGATGATATGTAGGTATTTTTAATCATCCTGCAAACCTGAAAATGGAAAAAAAGAAACAACACCAAGCCCATTAATGGATATGTTTTTGGTAGACTAGATATCTTTTTTTAACAAGGCAAAGCATTTTTATATGACTGTAAAAGAACTCTTGAAGGGCTAATTACCTAACCAGCTTGTATTGGCCATCCTGGGATACATAGTAAAAGACTTTTTATAAGTCAGTGCATCTTTTGTTATTATTGTCAGGTGTTCACCAACCTGTGTATTATTCTGTGGGTTTAAATCCTTTTCTCTCAAGGTAGACGATATACCAGAAAGTATATCCTGAACGTTCACTTCTAGTCTCCCTCGGCATCTGTTCCAGAGGCTTAATTTGGGACATGGCCGTAGTTATAGATGAGACTGAAAACTAGATCTGCCGCGCACTCCAGACCCCACATGTGTATAGAATGCCTTAAAGAAGCTCACATGTAGAGGAAGAGAATTACATTAAAACCCCTTGTTTAAAAAACAGAGCAAAATTCTCAGAAAGAAGTTCAGACTTGAGGTGAAAATCAATAAGCAACTCTCCTGACATGATAATATTTACTGGGTGCTTATTAAATGTCAGGTTATTCGATCTTGACAGCAATCTTACAAGTGTTAGAAATCAGGGCTCAGAGAAGCCTGGTAATGGGCTCAAATACATCTTTGCTCCAACACCCTGGGGAGCTGGCTTTTGAGCCCAGATGGCTCAGTCTTCAAAGTCCAGGTTCAACCCACATGTAACACTCCCTCTGCTGGTGGCTGTGTGTGCGGGTCGGGTGGGGGGTTGACACCGATTCTTCCTGCTGACACAACCCAATCTGGCCCACCTACTCTTCAGAAAGGTGAGGGGACTGAAGCCTCCAGGACAAACAGGCTGCCCCAGGGCCCTTCCGGGGCCGGACATGCTGCCCAATCCGTAAAAGAGCCCAGAATCACCACAGCAGAGGCAGTGCTCAAAGCGCCTTGCGAATTTTAACCTTCATTTCCTCGACGTCCTTTCACTGGCTAAAACTGAAGTCTTTAAAACTCAGTATTTGCCAGGTCAACCCTCCACTTCGCTCTTTCCACATCATGTCCCTAAAACAATTCCCCCATCAGCCTTGTCCCATCCTACCACCAAAGAGCAGGAGACAGACCCACCGCCCGGCCCCCAGCCCACACCATGCCTTCCATACCAGCAGGAGAACATGTGGCTGCCCAGGAGAGTGCTGGTGAGTAAAGGGAGGTCAGCCTTTTTGACGCAGTACTTCAAAGCACGCAAGAAGCATCTCTGCAACAGTTCGTCCATTTGCTCTGCAAGGAGAAGACAAGAACCACATCCTTCCTGAGGGCCGCAGAAGGCCCGCGCAGCACAAGATAACTCCCCGCACGGTGACATCCGTACCTCACCCCTCAGCTCTGAAGGAGCCCATTCCCAGGCACCAAAGCTCCCAGACTCTCTAGAACACTGAGCCTTTACAGAGGTCTGACCCCACAGAGGGGGTCAGGCCACAAAGTCCCACCCAGCCAGGCGCGGATGCTTCTCTGATAGAGAAGTCAGAGCCAGAAGAAAACTAAGAGGGCCGTGTAGCTGGGATCAGTCCAAATAGCAGAGCCGACGGGTATCCAGGGAAACGCGACATATTCGGAAGACTCCCAGGTAAGATGGCAAAGGGCTGTGGCACCACCCTCACCAAAACTAAGGCCTTTCCCCGCCCCTCCCGGAGCCCTGGCGCCGCTCTGGTGGGAAGCAGAGCCGAGCGCTTCAGTCCCTACACTGAGAGGCGAGCGCCCTGCTCCTGCCAGAGCTGTACCTTGAAGGGTCTTGCTGTCCGTGGGCTCTGGGCTCAGGCCCCCGACACTGGGGTCTTCTGTAGCTTCCGACGGGGACTTCTCCCCACACCTCTGCTCAACCTCCCCCTCCTCCTCCTCTCCCGCCAGGGTCAGGCGCCTCATGTCTCCCTGCAAGGTGGTGTCTGCCTGGACAGACCCCTTCTCTTCACTGAGATCTGGGGGATCCAGGGCCAGTGGAGCAATGGATGGTGGAGAGGACTTGTCTCCAGATCGCCTGCAAAAGCCTCATGTCAGAAACACTGAGCAGCAGCCACAACACTCTCCAGCCCCGGTCAGGGGGTCAGCAGGGGTCCAGAGAGAGTAAGACCCACAGGCAGGGGTGTCCAGGAGAGGCCAGAGAACCTGGGTGTGCCTCTCAACTCTGTTTCCAATTCTGGGCCCAGAGAAGTCCCATGCCTCAGTTTCCTCATCTTTGAAATGGGGAGAGTAATTCTTGCCTCCTCCTTAACCCAAACAGAAATTCAGGGACAGAGAAAAATTAAAGACAACATAGTTAAAGTGGAGCTCCCCTTCCAAAGTATTCCCTTCATAGAAATTAAAAATAAAACCATTTTGAATTAAATAACCAAATGAAGATTGCAAACGCATCTGTAGTACCAGGTTGGTGAAATACAAACCCAAGGTTGAGCGTATGGAACAAATTACAAACACCTGGACTGCTCAAGACTGCTTCTGTGTTAAATCAGAATGCAATCTAAAATAGATAAATGACAAGGACCAACTGTATAGCACAGGGAACTATATTCAATACCTTGTAATAACCTTTAATGGAAAAGAATCCGAGAAAAAACATATATGTATATATCTACATCTAGAATCACTAGATATACTAATGGTCACTAGAATCACTTGGCTGTACACCTGAAACTAACACAACACTGTACATCAACTATATCTCAACTGAAAAAAAAGAATGCAATCTAACCTGCAGAGTAGAGATTACAATGGCTTTATGCCACTAAGCCTTATGAAGACAGGAAAAAAAGGGACGCCACATAGCAGAGCGGTAAAAACAAAAAGCATTATGTTGTTAACTAAGATTATGCAAGTCAAACAAAGTTTTACTAACAGCCGCAGCAAGGCTTATTAAGTATGGCTACTAGTGAGGCCAGAGCGTATGTTTAGGCTATTCTGATCAGGTAAATACCGTAAGTGTTTTCAAAGGGCGGGAGGAGGGGAGACTGAGGCAGCCACTGATAAAACAATTTAGACAACAAGACCTTAACTGCCCAGACTAACAGTCAGAAAACAAGGTGCTGGGAGTACGTGAGTAAGCAGCCCTCAGATGCCTGCTGAAACCCACACTGATGAGGCTGTACCTCCAGCAAACCAGGGCTTGGCCAATACTTGTAAAATAAGTAACTCCAAGACTGACTCAAAACGTAAGGGTAAATCTATACCAACAGGCCACACAACACTTGGCCAGAAGACCAGGTATACTGCTTTCGAGAAAAGCACTACTTACTATTTTGGTTAAATGACAAGAAAATAACCAGAAAATAAACTCACATACAGCTCCAGAGAGCAACCGTCACAGTGAGAAAGTGCAAGTTCTGTAATGAGGAGGAGATCCTAAATGTGGAACTTGAACAACAGGAAAGTCATCAGGTTGTCACCCTGGTGCCTGAGGACCTACTCTACTTTGATTTGGATTCAGATGTGAGAATTCCCGAGCACTCATCATGGGGTCAGAAAATGCCTAAATGTACACGGCAGAAAAGGCTAGATCGACCAGTGCCATAAAAATAAAGAATATCACTGTACTGAGAGGCAGAGAAGACAATCCCTAAGGCCTTCTTCCAGCCCTAGGATTCTATAATTCACCTAGAAAATAAAGTTCTCGGTAATTTCTTTTCTAAACAGGCCAAAAAAAAATCTTTTCTCCACATTTTGCAAGGAAATTAATGTCTAGGGTCAGCAACTTGACTAAGGACACAGCAGGGATCAAAACTCTCGCTTCTCAATCCAGGCCCTGTGCTCCCTCCGCCCACCCAGCTCCCTATAAAACAGAAAAAGCATGGAACCCACCACAAGTGGTCCTGGTAGGTGTGGAGCACAGAGAAGCCCCTTCCCTTCACACCTGAGGTCAGCATCTCGGCTGTGACATGGCAGCAACTCCGATGGCAACGGGGGCTCTGAGAAGGAGGAGGTCAGAGACGAGGGTCAGGGAAAGTCTTCCAGGAGGGCACATGTCAGGACCAGGTTTCTACACATGTGTTCAAAGCACCACGGTTGCAAATCTGAAGCATCCACTTGTATCACAGAGCTAAAACTCGGTGCAGTCTCAATCTTATTCAAATTACCTACACATATGACTTTCAAAAATTCCTTGACCAAATATTCCCTTCTGTGTAAGTAACTCCTCTACTGATGTTATCATTCTTATATTCTTATTATGAACCAAACCCAGGCAGGACTCAGAAGGATATTTAAAGTTCCCTTTCTTCAATTTCAAAAAATAAATTATCTCCCCTATCTTAAAAAAGGCATAGCCATCCTATATGGAAATTCAGAAGGGAGGCCATTCATATGCCTTAAATTAGGCTGAGGGATGCCAGAGGGAAGAGAGAAGAGAGATACAGTGGTACCAACGAAAGGTTCCTTCTGAGTGGGTTCTTTATAACAGGCCTTGCTCTGTATAACATCTATCTAAGAACTGGATGTGTCCAAAATATCAGAAACAACCACATTTACAATAACTACAAAAAACTTCCAAAGCCCAAATGGGAAATCTCTGTCAGCCCACTGTTACTCAGCAATGCTCACACATTGCCTGTAAGGATCGGTGTCCAGCTGGCTAACAGGAGGGGAATATACAAGCCTGGCAACGTTGCCTGGACCCAAGGGAGACGATTCAAGGGCAGATTTCCCAACACCTGAACTTCAAAAAAAACGTTTGCTAATCCGGTGGCTCCACTTCCTGTGCCCATGGGTCAGTTCCTGCCACAGAATCTTTGAATTTGGCTTCTTTCCCAGTTCCTAAAAGACGGGTCTTTGTCTTCCACCCTTGGAATCGTCAATGGCTCAAGAACTTCGGTCTCGAACCTGTCTTGTAGTTTTCGTAAACTCCCTTGTACCCTCACCCCCTTCCATAAACCACCTAGGATTCATTCCCACATACATTCTAAATGCCAAACTCAGAGGCCAAATACACACTTATGTAGTTTTCTCCGATCCTGGATAGAATACTGGGGGGAAAAAACAATAATTTCACCATTCTTTTCAACTTCAAGTTTTGCTACAGGTAAACAAGGAAGGAAACATTTCTAGGTGCTTGGTTCCCAAAGGTTCAAGGAAAATGGGAGAATATGAGCAACAAAAATAAGATCTTTAAACACTGACCCCTCCCATGCCTACCATGTTTCCCTCTCAAAGAAGCAATGAGTAAAATAATAAGATGTCGTTTTTCATTCAGGATGATACAAATGAAAATGACCCATCATATCCAGTGTCGGTGAGCATGTAAGGAAACAGGCTCCATATACCCTGTAGGTAGGAGGGAAAACTGACACAGCATTTTTATAGGGCAACAGAACATATGCACGATCTTCAGCCAAACAGTTCTGCTCCCTAGTATCTACTTTAGAAAAATATTGGCACTAGTGTCCCTAGAGGCCTCAGGAAGATCTTGTTTGTGATA
The DNA here is from genome assembly GCF_964341445.2 of Mesoplodon mirus. Lineage (NCBI taxonomy): Eukaryota > Metazoa > Chordata > Mammalia > Artiodactyla > Ziphiidae > Mesoplodon > Mesoplodon mirus. The sequence continues at coordinate 18,146 of NW_028295090.1, read as the reverse complement.
GAGACGAAGTAGAGGCAACCACAATGTCCACTAGAAGAGGACTTTTCCCATCACCCCACAGTGGGTAAAAAGATTCAGCTTATCTGTGCTTGCTGACATGGAACATGTCCCCACTACCTGAAGTGAAAAAGTAATAGGGATAAAGTTTGTTCATTTGTATTTTTAAACATACACACCCCAAACCATACATTTTATATGCACGTGTATATATGCATTGAAGAAGGCTGACAAGGACGTGCATCAGAATGATAATGGTTACTTCTAGGAGAAAAGGATTATGGGGTGAGAGGGTTTTGATTTTTCAGAACTGTTCATACCATTACTTCCTAATTTATTTTAAAAAAGAGACACTGTGGTGATGGCTGAACAACCCTGTAAATATACTAAAAAAAATCACTGAATCGTACATTTGAAACAGGTGAATTTTATAGTATGAAAACTATATCTCAATAAGTCTATTAAAAATAATTAAAAGATGAGGATGATGATGTGGATGTTCGACAAAAATAATGTTGAAGTCATGCAAGGCAGGAAAGACCAAGAAAATGTCACAGAGAGGAGACTAAGAAGACATGACAACTAAATGCAATGTGGTACCCTGGACTGGATTCTTGAACACAAAAAAAGAGAAAAAAGACATCGTGGGAAAACTGGGGAAATATGCATAAAGTCTGTAATAGTGTCAAAAGGACTGAACCAATGTTAATTCCTTAGTGTTGATAACTGTACTGTGGTTATACAAGATGTTATCATTACAGGAAGCTGGGTAAGCAGTATTTCAGGACTCTGTACTATACTTGCAACTCTTCTGTAAATCTAAGAAAAAAAGTTTTAAAGGAGAAAAAAAACAAATAAATTTTAAAAAGGAAGAAGCAGCAGCAGGAGCAAATACCCTTGGCCCAGATGTATGGACACCCCACAGGCTCACTGCCATTCCCCACTCTCTGATTGCTCAGGAAGAATATGTTTTTTCTTTTAATCCTTTATCCATATGCTGTGAAGTTGTCATTCCCACCCCTCCCAAGTTTTCCCTAAGTTTTTTCCCCACAGGCACAGCTGACTGGCACAGTACCTGTTCCCCACCAAGGCAATGGCACAGAGGTCACCCTTCTGTACCCGAGGCAGACCAGCAGGGGGCACCACTAGCCCTGGCAGCATCAAATCTGCAGGAAACAAAAGCATCGCAACTAACTCCACAGTTTACTGCGTCATTTACTCACTTGCTCAACAAACATACATTTGTTAAGCATCAACTACATTATTCATAGTGAAAATAAAAAGTGGCAAACTGAGGGTCAGACCTTTTCCTTCTGGGAGACTAGTGGTCAAACTGAAGCACCAAGCTGAGGGTCCACTTCCATGATCTATCTTATTCTGGTTTCCTAAATTCAGTTTATTAATCTAAAGTATAGCATATGGCAGTTCACAGAGCACTTTCATGTCACTTATCTTATTTAAGCCTTACAGCAGGGTCAGAGAGCTTATGGAAGCAGCCAAGTAAGAGATGCAACAGACATGAGGGAAGAATTCTACTTTTCAATCATATGAATGCACAAAATGGGTACATTTATTAAAGTAGTTGGCCTTTACTAAGTAGGTTTCAGCCACTATCCAGAATATAGGAAAATACTCTTACCTGCTCCCCCCACCAGTTTTTCAAGCACCAGGGGCCATGTTGTAAATGTTGCTAGAAGATCAGGATAAGACCACAGGGTGTACACTGTCCAAGAAGAGAGCCAGAAAACACTTACTGCCCAAAAGCCAACCCCCTGGGGAATGGCAAAGCCAAACACTGAGGCCACATTAATCAACATGTAGAAAAGAAACTCAAGTCAAAGCTAGAGAGAAGGTTGTAAGGGGATGCCCAAAGAAGCTGCATTCTTTTTTTTTTATTAGGTTACCCCAAGTTTGTGAAGCGGTTTATATGTTATATGCTATTTACTTGAGAATCCTTGCTTCCTTTAGCCTTAGAGACCTGCATTCTTTACATATTTATACTGAGCTCTTTGCAGTAGTTTCTCTCAATCTACGATCTTGAGAAGTTATCACTTTTACTGGTCGGAAGACACATGAAGTGAGCTACAGCTCTAAGAGTCTGTTTAGCTGCCAAAGTTGGATATTTATGTGTAAGGCTACAACTAGTGATGAAGTGAACATCTGCTTTTGCCTGTCCAGTATCCCTTTTCCCCTCCCTGGGAACTGAGTGCCCCTTTTCCTGTGGGAAACACATTCCATATAGTTTACATCAGGCTGACTCCCTTCTCAAAGAGGCTGCAGTCTTGAAGAAGGCGGAGACTTAAGAAACTGGGTGTCACTTGAGACTTGGAGGCACCTATTGTTCCACCTGGACGGCAGCAGCCAAACATGCCCATAGTGGATAAAAGTAGGGACAGAGCCCCAACGAGGATTCCTTTTATGTCCTCAGAAGCAAGTAATCCGAAACCAGGGCACCAGCCTGTAAGAAATTCTGAAACTTTCCCATGTTTATTATTTTTATTCTCTCTGTTTCCACAGGGATTAGCAGTAAAACCCTTAGATCAAAAAGGGCTTGTATGTGTACAGCAGCAAAGCAGGGTGGGGGTAGGGGTGGCCTGGGGTAGGAGACTGCACTGCGCTGCTGCAGCCAAGCTGGGAGGAAGAAAAGCCCCCAAATGACAAAGTAGGTGTCAGCAGCCATGGAAAAGAGAAAAGGACACTGCCTCTCTGAGATCTGTGACAAAGAAAGCAAGCAAAGTATCCTGAGAGCCAGACAAGAGCCTAAGAAAGAATCCCTGTGAGACATCGCAACCAAAGTCCACCACTAAGACAGCTGGGTATGGAGTTTAACTAACCCAGCTTCTTTCCCATCACAGTATCTCTTCAGTATCTTAAGAAAATTCCACTAGTGAAAGTTTTAAGAAGCATTTTTTACATGCCCTGAAACTCCACCCTTTTCATGACCTCGGCTCCAATCCCTACTTAACCCACTAGAAACCAGTGTTTCTTCACCTCAGAATTTCCCTTGGCAACCACCCTCTTTTTGTGTTAACCCTTTTTTCCCCTCACTTCTATAGCAGTTTCTGATCTTGAAAGACCCAATTCTAGGGACACTAAATCCAAAAAGATTCTTAGGGAGATTTTGCATTTATTTGTTTTAAGGAAGACAGATTAATGGAAGAAACAGATGTTAGGCAAGGACCATAGTAATGGCCATCTCCATCCCATTGCCATACCTGTCGGATATAGATTTTTCTCCAGTTCAAATAGGATGGGGTTACCACCACTCACGTACACAGTCACTGCATCCCCTCTGTGAGCATACAACTTCACAATGTTGAGTTCTTCCTTTCCAGGTACTAACTCAGAGACCTGATCCGTTCCAAGAGTGGGGAAAACAGCTGTCACATCGGCCCGAAGCTTTCTCCTGCAGAGAGCACACATACCTGGTATGTATGCTGCCTGGATGGATTTTAATAAATATTGAGGACTCAAGACTTACTATAAAATCACGAGGCCCAAGAAAAAGACTGGTTGATGATGCCTTATTCTCACTCTTCCAAAACATCCCATTCTCTTTCTCATCCAATGTCTCATCTATTTTCACATGTTCCTGGGGCATGTCTTTCCATTTTACAAAGAGAGGAAAAAACTGAGATCCGGTAAGCGACCCAAGTTAGCCTGCCACTGGAAACTAAGCCCTGCCTTCCTGACTCCACACATAGCTCCTGGACCCACTCCTTTCTCATCTATGCTTGCCAAATCTGTCAACTTATGATTAAACAGCTCTGCTAGGGCACCAAGAATGACAACTATAGAACACTGCCTCCAAAATTCCCAAGGTGACACCTTCATTTGCAAAACTGAACAGATACAGTTCTTACCACATGTGCCTTATCCCCTCTCACCTCACCCTCCACCTGTCTCTCCTGCCAGTGGTAATCACTAGACACTTCTTCTCGTATACTTGTAGTTCTCTGTGCCCCATCTAATCTCTCCCAAGGGACTCAAAGCTCTTGGTAGGGCAGGGACCCCGTTTTCCTTCATTTTGGCATCCTCCACGACACCTTAAACAGACTGCAGTCAATACGCGCTGATTGAATTATACGCTTTCTCGTAAACTCACTAAAATATCCAAAAGACAGCCTGGGAGATAAATCAGGCCTCCTCTCCATCTTCACTCTCAAAACACGTCTAACTCACCCTTGCCCGCCCCCCGGGGTCCCTTCTACGGCTGTACCCCTCGGCCTCAAGCCCAGAAAAGGCTGTGAGCCAGCCGAGCTTGAGAGATGTCTGGGTGCCCTGGTGGGCAGAGCAGGCTCTTCTCTCCCTCACCTGTCCGACCCCTTGATGGCCGTGTTGGACTTGACCCGAAAGGCCTTGGCAAACATGTCTGCTGGAGTGGCCTGGGGAAGAGAAGGAGACCACAGCAGCCAGGGACTGTCAGGAAAGCGCGAGCACGGCAGCTTCCCAACCCGCAGTCCTGGGTGCAGCCATGCTTGGGCCGGCTGGGAAAAGGGCCCGGCTGGAAAAAGGGCCCGGCTGGAAACCGGGGCCGCGCAGCTTCGCGGCCACCCCTAGTGGCAAGGCTGGGAACTGAAGCATGGGGGGCGGGGCCGGAGAAGGCGGGGCGGATCCCTGCGCGGAGCGGTGCACCCTTTGGCCTCACCCCTTCTGCCGGGCTCTGCGCCTAGGCGAGTGGCGCGTCTGTAGTATCTCTGGGGCCAACAGCGATTCCGTTCATTTTTATTCCATCAGCGTTCTAGTGTGTTGAGTAGGAGCTCTGCCAGCTCTCATTCCATGCAGTTTAGTTCAGCTGCACAAAATTAATTGAACTCGTGTTTTCTTAAACTTGCAGGCCTCTTGAATGGTTTTCTTCAGGGCTTTTGTTTCTTAAGATCTTTACATTGTATTGCACACTTGGGGCCTCAGCTAGAATTCTTTCCGAGATTTTCTCCTTCCTGTTTTTTAATTTACATGAGGTGATAATAACAATAACAGGGAATCCACTTTAGTCCGAGGTTTGACCTCCTGTTAAGAGGAAAAAACTATACAAATGATCTTCAAATCTGTTATTTAAAACTATTTTTTTTTTTTTTTTTTTTGCGATATGCGGGCCTCTCACTGCTGTGGCCTCTCCCGTTGCGGAGCACAGGCTCCGGACACGCAGGCTCAGTGGCCATAGCTCAGGAGCCCAGCCATTCCGCGGCATGTGGGATCTTCCCGGACCGGGGCGCGAACCTGTGTCCTCTGCATCGGCAAGCAGACGCTCAACCACTGCGCCACCAGGGAAGCCCTGAAACATTTTTGGTTACAAAACCCCACATTTTGGGACCTTTTTAGGTGCCTTTTGCATTCAGGCATTATTTGAGGGGATTTTGTTTCCAAAGCAATTTTAAAAACTCAGAGTGCTTATAAAAAAAATAATTTTGAGGCATAGTAAAATCAAATTATGGTTTGGCTTCTCCCTAGCAGTTTGATCTTGGGCCAATGGCTTATCCTTTCTGAAACTCTTACATTCTCTGTAAGATGTGGAGGTAATACCTACTTCACTGGGCTTCTGTGAGAAACCACTGAGATAACGCATGTGATATATTGCAGGGTGCTTTGAAATTTTCCCATAAATGGTAGATATTAGTCCAAAACAAACAAACAAAAAACAGTCTCAGGCAGGGGTGAGGGATTGGGTTTCCCTGAAAGGGACTGCTGTGTACCCTGGAAACAAGGATTTAATCACCTGGGGTCCTGGCCCCTACTAAACTTAATTTTGCTAATGAAAATTTCAGAGCAGAGTGTCCATCCACCAAGAAAAAAAAATCCTGATTGCTTTAATGTGGTGATACAGTCACACAGAGGAGAAGTCCATCTGGGCTATAACAAAGATGAGGCCTTGCACAGTCTCTGTCCACCACCATCTCTGCCCTTAATCTGGGGTCAGCCACAGCTCCATCTCCTCCTGCACTTCTGACCCACCATGCCTTTATTCTGAACCACCCCAGCCATAAAGCCAACGTCAGAGGAGCCCAGAGGAGGAGAGTGCCACAGATCCTTCTCCGCTTGGGCCCCCACCCAGCCACACTCGGGGGAGTGTGATGCCAGACTCTGTGCTGTTGACCAGGCCTATTGCAGTACAGCCATGGAAGCAGTCTCTGACCAAGGAGCCTAGGAAGGTTACTCAAGGGCATACTAGAAATTTCAAGCTGTGAAAGCTATTGTACACACCATATGTCCTGGCTAAGAAGGCACAGATTAGCAGCCTAAAAATTAATTCATGGTTGACAAGTAGGAACCAAGACCCAAGGGGATTCTGTACACAGCATCCTGCCTCCCTATTGGCAGAGCAAGATCTCCCTTTCCCCAGGAGGGTGCCATCCCAACTTCTCTGCCTGCATCAGGGGCCTGTGTGCTCCCTGCCGGTGGCCCTGTTGCTAGGCAAGCTGGCTGAACCCTGAGTCCAGCAAGCCTAGATTCTTTAACTTTCCCTTTGTGGCTCCAGTACAGCCCCACAGGGCTACCAACCTGCTGCCCACTCTTGGGTAAGCTGCAAACACAGGCTCTCTTTGATTTATGATTTGTACAAAAGGAAAGGTAGAAGTTAGAGTCCAGAGGGTAGAGCCAAGAACTGTCATTCACAAGACTTCAGCCATAATCAAGGAACTGGCAACACATGCCTTGATGCATTTCGTATTAGCTATAATCAGTGACTCCATTTTTCTCCCCGTTGAGGAGTGTCTACAATGGTTACAGGTGGTTATAATATGCCTGTCCCAACATTGTATGTCAAATTTGTTTGGGGCAGAAAGCTTGTGTCTTTTGTTCACAGATCTTTAGGTCAAGAACTGTACTCAAGCAGCTATACTCAAGGAAATACACCTGAGGCTCATTATCCACAGCTGGACCTGATTTAGATGATGTGATCCTTCATTTTGAACAGATAAAGGAGTGAAATTTGAGGGGACCTGGGGAAGAAGTTAATATGTTTTGCAATTAAGAGGCACATGCGTCATTGAAGGTCAGAGGGTAGATGCTGGTAGCCAGACTCCAAGAGGGCTCTCAGTGGTCTTCATGTGCTTATGTGGTCCCCTCCCACATGAGACCAGGGCTGACTTCTGTGACCATTAGCATATGGCCAAAGTGATATTGTGTGACTCCTTATGGCTAAGTCATTGCCATTTCTACCTTGGTCTCCTAGATTTCTTGCTCTGGGGGAAACCCCCCACCATCTTGAAAGGACACTCAGGAAGCCCTGTCAAAAGGTCCGTGTGGAGAGGAACCCATCTCCTTGCACCAACTTGCCAGCCATGTGATTGAGCCACCTTGGAAGCACAGCCTCCAGCCCTGGGCAAGTCGTCCCATCCCACATGCTTTCAAGCCTTCCAGCTGAGGCCCCAGCCATCAGGGATCAGAGACTAGCCAGTCCACTATGCCCTGTCTCAAGTCCTGATCCACAGAAGTCATGAGATGGTAAATAATTGCTGTTTTAAGTTATTAAGCTTGGGGATGGTTTGTTATGATGCACTGGATAACTAATACAGGAACCCAAGCATTTCTCACTCCCAGTGCATCCTGAGATAGCCAGTTGGTCCATGTCACTGTGATTGAAGCCACAACTGTGTACAGTCCAGCTGTTCTCCCAGGAAATCATCCTCCACTGGCTCTTTTGCTTACGATGTGGAAATTGAAAACCTAAAAGCCTAAGATGTTGAACTCACAATATAAAAGGGGGACACAGGAGGCAAAGATACGCACATCGGATGCTTGCACTTGCAAAATAAAACCACAAGGCAAATTTGAAGAAGGCAGAGTTCCACTATGCCCAGCTCAGCACTGATATGTTGCCTGGTATTCAGGGATAGGTGGGTGCCAGCCAAGACCAGAGCACCCAGTCTGAGAACAGCTGCATCCACTTCCCAGCCAGCCTGCCACACACGCCCTGGGAGCCCTGAGCTGCCCCCTGCTTCAGCACGGTGAGGACTTTCTTTGTGAGTTTGATGCCCACCTGTCCTTTCTCTTTTCTTGGGACTGCTCAAACTAGATATTCAGCTGGGCTTTTGAAAATCCCCTTTCCTCTTCATTGCCTCCCCCAAACTCACGCACCCAAAAGCTAATGAACCTGCGCGATCCCAGGTGAGGCCTGTAGGAACCCTCAGACACTGGCAATTGGGCAAAAACAAGAGTTGTATAGCTGCTCAGAAGTAAAATCTTTTACATCTCAGAAAGTTACAGTTATTTCCTTGCCTGGGATAGATCTGGAAGGGACTGATCTAAGGTTCCTGTTGCAGAAACCTGTCGTTGGAAACTCTCAGAACCTAATAGACTCTGGGAAAACACCACAGATGACCTGCATTCCCAGGGACCTTTGAGCTCGGAGCTGGATGTCTGTGGTGAGGAGGAAGGAAAAGCCAAGGGCATGGGGTGACTGAGGAGGAATGGAAGCCCTGCAGCCAGCTGTGGGCTTCTGATTGTGGCTGTAAGAGGGAAGACCAGGCAGGGCACAGGCAAAGTCTAGATGCAAAGCCCTGGGGCTGAGTCAAGATGCTTCCTTAACTTCAAAGTCAGGATTTCACATAGTACCAGACCCTTAGAGAAATGTTCCTTTGTAACTGATGCCTAATGTACTTCTGGATCCTGTGATCAAACCTAGAGCTAGAACTGCCCAGATCACACAGCAGAGGCTGTAGTTGAAAGAGGCTCAGGGGACAAGTGCTGCAGGTATATTGCTGAATGTCACAGTTCCTCTGGTTCTGTGCTGTCCACAGCAAAGCCAAGCCCAGACAGGCTGGGTTTTGTCTATCATTTCATTTCTAGAGGACTTGAAGGCAAGAGAATTTCTAGAATCTGGGATTGGGCAACACTTCTGGAGTATGGGAAGGCTGGATGTTTAGGGGTGGATATCCAGAGAGGGGAAACTCTGGGGAAGAAGGGCAGGAACATGGGCTTCACGTCTGCAAGCGCTGATGTCTGCTTCCTTTGCTTTGGAAAGAAGCAGATGAACATCTTTGCTCGGGTCAGTGATGTCAGCCCAGCCTAGGGTTCAGGTCCAGCCTTCAGAGAGCCTGTAAATTAAGGGTGGGGACAGGATTTGACCCAAAAGTATCCGTTACGACCAGTCAGAATGCCCCATTGCCCTGCTTATCTACCAACTCCACTGTCCCTCAGGCTACACAGGATTAATGACAGGGAAGAACACCGTGTGACAATGGAGGCAGAGACTGGAGGAATGCAGCCACCAGCCAAGGAATGTCAAGGGTTGCCAGCAGCCACCAGAAGCTAGGAGAGAGACATGGAACATAGCCTCCCTCAGAGCCTCCAGAAGGAACCAACCCTGCTGACACTTTGAGTTTAGACTTCTGGCCTCCTGAACTGTGAGAGAATAAATTTCTGTTGTTTTCAGCCACCCAATTTGTGGTAATTTGTTAACCGCAAACAAATACAAGAGAAACTAATACAAGCCCTGTGAAACTAATACAAGAGGAGTAAAAACATATGCTCACAAAAAGATCCGAACACAGGGGCTTCCCCGGTGGCGCAGTGGTTGAGAGTCTGCCTGCCGATGCAGGGGACACGCGTTCGAGCCCTGGTCTGGGAAGATCCCACATGTCGTGGTACAACTGGTCCCGTGAGCCGCAACTACTGAGCCTGTGTGTCTGGAGCCTGTGCTCCGCAACAAGACAGGCCGCGACAGTGAGAGGCCTGCGCACCGTGATGAAGAGTGGCCCCCGCTTGCTGCAACTTGAGAAAGCCCTTGCACACGTTCGAAGATCCAACACAGCCAAAAATAAATAAATAAATTTAAAAAAAAAAAAGCAAGCAAACAAACAAAAGTGAAGACTCCCCAGCATCAGGGTGACCAGCAAGTACTATTTTGAAGGGAGTAGTGGATATTAAGACAGATTTCCATCTTTCAGGGAGCGGTTTCTAAAAGTCTGGTGACATTGACATCTTTGCTGAGAGCCTGCTATATGCCAGGCACTGTACTTGATGTCGGGAATATGAAGATTATCAATAAAACAAAGTGCCCGTCTCAGGGAGTGAGACAGACCCGTGCACATATCATTATAATCAGGGCCAGTGGAAATACCCGGATTTTCCTCAAACCCAGATATGTGCTTATTTGTTTAGAGGAGAGAGGGACTGAGCTGGTCAGGGAAAAGGGCAGAGAAGAACAGCTTTCAGACCTAAAATCCCTGCAGACAACTGAACCCACCCTCCACAGAAGGCAGTTTCGACATCATGTTTCCCTGAAGCTCCCTTGGGAGTCCTACCTTTGTCCCCCAACTGTCCCCACAAGGCACTTATCCAAGAATTTCTTCCAGGCACGTATGGTTGTCTCCATAAGAGAAATCCAGATAAAAACGATATTCTCCATCTTTGTACATTTCTGGTTAATTTTAACCCTCCTAATGGACTAACTCCCTGGGAAAATGTTTGACTACAATATCCCTTAATCCAGCTTTTACTGTAATACAAAGAGGTACATGAAATTAGAGGGTTATGAACATTGAGACATATTGGTAGGGCCCTTAGAGTTGGGATTAAATTATCTCACATGAGAAGTACTTCACGAGTTGTTTTACAGAGCATAGGGGGCATTTTTGATGGAGAGGGCAACCTGCTTCCCTCATTCAGGTGACAGGTGAGATGCATTTCAAAGCCTGGTGTCCAGGCATTTGAGATTGGGAAGGTGAAGATTTCCAGTAGCCAGGTGACTCAATGTGGATTATCAGGATTTAAGTGACACCAGTAAAGCTGATCTCCAATGTCCAGCTAGTAAATATCAGCGAGTTTTGCTGCCCAACATCCATTCATCCCTTTTCTGGAATCTACTATAGCAATTTTTCTCTGGAGAATTGCTGTCTCCCTAACTCCTTGTCTAATGTACTTCAGATGACACTGCTTTTTGCTCCAGGTGGCTCTAGCCCGACCAATCAGAGCACTGCATTTTCCTGGCCAGAGATTTGTTTCAAGGATGGATCCAATCAAAGCCCACAATATATAGTGAGACTTTGTGGAAACCACTGAGAGAGCTTTTCCACGGAGTTGATCCTGGAACCGCTGGTACGCACCTTGTTTGCACAGAAGAAGCCTGAGAATGAAGCCAGTGTGAGACAAGCAATGGGGAGAGAACAGAACATACACCATACCTGAATTAAGCCCTACTGCTTTTAAAAATTGCAAAAAAAAAAGTTTATAATACATCTTCTTTAAGCAGTTTTAGTTGGGTTTTTTGATACTTGCAATAGAAAAAGTCCTGACCTGTACACTAGGTGATAGAGAATTGGTTTCCTTGGCCCACGTGCCATGAGTAGAGCAGACTTAGTAGGCTTCCAAAGTACAGGTGACCCAGTAGAACTTAGTCTCCAAGGTCCACACTAGTGAGTTCCAAACCTTATTGATGACCAACAGACACAACAAAAATATCAGTGGAGCTCCTTACCAAGAAATTCTTGATCACTCTATCTGGTGAAATGGAGGATAGGCAGAAATGGATATTTTTCAAAAGCACCCGTATCATTTATCTATTGCAGCACCCCAAAACTTAATGGCTTAAAATAACAATACCTATTTGCTCACAGTTCTCAAGGGGCTGCTGACTTGGTTCTTCTCTTAGATTTGCTTGGGATCCTCATGTGGCTGCTGTCATGTGGCAACTCATCTCCTGTCTCAAGTGCTAGCAGTTGATGTTGGCTGAGGATTCTCCACCAATCTAGCTGCAACTTGTCCATATGGTGGCAGCAGATAAGAGAGAGAGAGAGAGAGAGAGAGAGAGAAACTGTAAGGTCTCTGAGGCCTAAACTCATGAGCACACAAGACCAATTCCATCCCATTCTATTGGTCAAAGCAAGTCACATGGCTAGCCAAAGTCAGGAACTGGGAAACTAATCTCCACCACCTAATAGGAGAAGCTGCAAAGAATATGTGGCCGTGTCTAATCTACCATAGTACCCAAGCTTCTTAAGCTTTAATGTACCAAATACCACAAACTTAATGGAGTAAAACAACACAGATTTAATATCTTACAATTCTGGAAGTCAGAAGTCCTAAAATCAATTTGTTGGCAGAGCTGTGTTCTTTCTGGAGGCGCTAGGGGAGAATCTGTTTCCTTACTTTTTTCAGCTTCTAGAAGCCACCTTCATTCCTTGTTTTGCAGCCCCCTCCTCAAGCTTTAAGACCAAAACCAAGCATCAGATCTCCCCACCTCCCCGACTTCTGCTTCCATTGTCACATCTTCTTCTCTGACCCTCCTGCCTCCCTCTTCCATTTTATAAAGACGCTTATGGTTACACTGGGCCCATCCTGATAATTTAAGATAATCTCCCGAATTTAAGATCCTTAATCACACTGCAAAGTCCCTTTCGCCATTTAAGGTGACATACTGACAGGTTCTGGAGATTAGGACACGGACATCTTTGGAGGATGATTATTCTGTTACCACATTTGGGAATCTTAGATCAAGGGAAACTGTCACATAATTCAAAGGATCCAGTGATCTAGTCTGGGTTACCCTGACAGGCTCTGCATGCTCAGGCAGCGTACAGGCAGTCAAAGGACTGGGCTCCATTTTTTTTTTTAATATTTATTTGTTTATTTAGCTGCACCAGGTCTTAGTTGTGACGCGTGGGATCTTCGTTGCCGCATGCAGGATCTTCATTGTGGTGTGCAGGATCTTTTAGTTGCAGCATGTGGGATCTAGTTCCCTGAACAGGGATTGAACCCAGGCCCCCTGCATTGGGAGCATGGAGTCTTAACCACTGGACCACCAGGGAAGCCCCAGGACTGGGCTTTAGATTCAAGCAGACCAAGGTTTGAATTCCAGTTCACCACTGTCAACTGAAAAAAAGTACACAACGTGAGAGTTGTGATTAAGTTTTATTTGGGGCAAAATGAAGACTATATCCCAAGAGACAGCCTCTGAGATAACTCTGAGGAACTGCTCTGAAGAAGTAAGGGGGGAGGTCAGTATATATGTGATTTTGGTGAAGGAGGATACGTGCAATCAAGCACACATTTTGGTAGAGGGTTGCTGTTAGTCACAAGGAACAAATGTCTCCACTAATGATTTTAGTATTTTTCTACATACGAGAAGATGCAAGAAATGGGGCTCATGAAATCTTACCCTAAAAATATCTTTCTGAAGGCCTGTTCTGCCAGTTTTTCCCAGAGCACAGAATGCCTCATCCCTGATCTCTTCCCCGAACTCCTTTCAGGGTGTGTTGAAGGTCAGCCACTGCAGTGGCCAGTGACTTCATTCTTGTGGTGCCAGATGGCAAGTGACAATTTTTAGTTGGCAGTGCCCGATCACGGTCATAAATTCGACCATGGTTTGGGAGGCACTTCGTGACCATTTTGTCCCAGAGTGCTAAGACATTCCTGCGTCAGGTGAGGAATTTTTCGATAGGCAACTCAATGTGCTGTTACTGGACTAGGCCCTATTAAGAGTAGCCAAAGTCTCTGGACCACAAGACAGTCTCACTAGTCTGTTATGGTACAGGAAATGATTCCCTCTTGTTGCCTTTTCCCATATCTAGAGTTACACTATTATGGTCATTGATCTGATATAGAACTATGTATCTGGTCAAATGTTCCAAGTTCACCTAGTCATCATTTTATCAAAGTCTCAGTCACACATTTGATAATGCAAAAAACAACAATTTTAGGGCTTCCCTGGTGGCACAGTGGTTAAGAATCTGCCTGCCAATGCAGGGGACATGGGTTCGAGCCCTGGTCTGGGAAGATCCCCCATGCCACGGAGCAACTAAGCCTGTGCACCACAACTACTGAGCCTGCACTCAAGAGCCCGCTAGCCACAACTACTGAGCCCATGTGCCACAGCTTCTAAAGCCTGTGCACCTCAACAAGAGAAGCCACCGCAATGAGAAGCCTGTGCACCGCAACGAAGAGTAGCCCCCACTCGCCGCAACTAGAGAAAGCCTGCGAGCAGTGACAAAGACCCAACACAGCCAAAAATAAATAAATTAAATAAATAAATTTATTACAGAAAAGATTTTGTAAAACAGGCAAAATACAAATGATATAGCTAGTAGTATTAGTAAGGTTATAAATAAGAATTTAAGCTTAGAACTTCTATTAGGTGCAGCCCAGTATATCCCCAGGTCATCTGACTTAGCCTGTTCTATACCAGTTCTTATCTTTAAAGGAAATTATATATTGGTATTGTTTATAAGGCACCCGACCCAATTTCCTACTGTTATTAGCTGGTTATCCTTCGTATGATTTAATATACTAAAAGAGCCTTTAAACTTGAGCATAGCCTGGTGTTAGCCACATAGATACATACCAGAACTGTGTGAGGTTTCCTTGTCATAAACAGGAGGTTATGGTTTTTGACTGAGATTCTGCTTGGTGTTCTGACTGAGCTTGAGTGACCCTAAAAGAAAATTCATATTTATGGTCAGAGTCGGAGCAGGTATTATTAATTGGCCAGGTGAGGGATATCACCTAGTAATATCAATAGTGGCCTAAAGAGAACTATAATTTCTTTCTTCTAGAATAAATTTCCTAAGGGCTATCCAATTAGAGCCTTGGAGTGGAGAGATCCACCAAAGTAATCCAGAAGAACTGGATATAGGTAAATAGCCATAAAGCCAACAATTGGATTAACTTTAAATGCAGTATAAGATGGTGAAATACATTCGGTTCATAAGCAAAGTTGTGAGCAATTATCAAAGTAATTGGTAGACAGGCCTGGTCCAGCATCTTGGGTCAGATGTCTATTTCAGATGTCGTCTTCTCATCCTAGTCTGAAAGTTTCTCCTCTGTTTGAGTCTTGTTTTAAGGTGATTTTAAGGTCAGCAATCCTCTCTCTAGGCCAGTCCAGTACAGGGACACTTTTGGAAACATTAATCCAAGAGTCAATTCCTTTCAGTTTCGCTGTGCATGAGCTAGTTAAGAGTACCTGATAAGGGTCTTTCCATCTAGGTTGGAGATAGTCCTTTAAATGATGTATTTTCCAGTATGCATAATCCCTGGCTACAGGTCATGAGGCATCTGATCTTCATCCAAAGATAGATTACTGAGATAAACTTCAGAAACAACTTAGAGTGTCCTTTTAATAATTCAATTAAACTTTACAATAATATAACATAATAGCAAGGAGCTGAATCGGAAGTGAGGCTTAAGCAGTAAATACAGACCTCAATTAACAAAACTAGAATTTGATATCCACTAAAACATAAATTTTTCTCTCTAAAATTACCCTCATTTTTACCAAATATAGACAAATTAAGATTAATTTGTTTGCATATTAAGTCTAATTTCAATAACCTTGGCCTGATTACTTAGGTAAGTGTAATTGATCATATAGGGTCTTTTATATTGGCTGTGGGGAGCTTTTCATTAGGAGTCTCGGACTGAAGTTTTCTTTAAAAAAGCCCTCTCAGGGACTTCCCTGGTGGTGCAGTGGTACGAAATCTGCCTTCCAATGCAGGGGACACGGCTTTGATCCCTGGTTGGGGAACTAAGATCCCACATGCCACAGGGCAACTGAGCTTGTGCACCACAACTGCTGAGCCTGAGCGCCACAACTAGAGAGATAAAGCCCATGCACCACAACTAGAGAGAAGCCTGCGTGCTGCAACGAAGACCCAGCACAGCCAAAAAAAATGAAGAAAATAAATAAATAAAATAAAGTAAATGAATATTAAAAAAAAAAAGGCCTCAAGGTCAAGGAAAGCAATGCCAAAGGCTTGTCACAGATTTTGCCTTACAGATTTGGGTGAATTACTCCCTTTTCAAGATCCCCACAATATCACCAGCCAGGAGGTTGCCTTCCTTATTTACCTGATAAGGCTACTGGGAACCTATGAGTTTCCAATTTCTGAAGGAATCAGGTAGACAGAATAGATAAATGTTTCAATTCTGTTTACAGAGGTACAACTTACCAAATTGCTGTAAGTCATAACTAGCTTGAGGGAAGGGTCTGCTTATGTCTGGAAAACACAGATGAAAAGCCAGTAATGTTTTAGACAGAAACCATAAAAATTATAACCACATTCATCAGTTCACTCAGTCCTATGTAACTAATCGTTTCTGTTAATAGTTTCATGAAGCCATCCGGTTTTCCACTAGAATTTTTAAATTTCTTACCCAGTTCAGCAAAATGATCTAAAAGTTACCAGAAATCTGTACTTGTCCAAAAGTCCTTGCTATGAATCTTCTTGAAGAGGAAGCATTTTTGCAAAGGCATAAGTGTAAGACAATAACCGTCTATGAATGACAAAAGACTTAAGAAGGCACAGTTAAAGACCTGATTACAATGCTATTGACAAAGAAACTTGGTTACTGCTGTGACATTTTAGGATAATAACCAGAATTATGACGGATAAATTTTACCAGGACATACCAGATTTTTAGGAATTTTAGGTAATTTCTAGACTATGTATATTAATGATATTTACCCATACAATACAACCTAAGAAGATTTATTACTCATTTGACAATAGTTCCCATGTAATTTAACATACCAAATGAACCTAATTAGTTTAATACCTCTCTTTGGGATGTTTCAGGGAGCCCTTTGAAGCTAGCTAGAGGTCAAAGTTAGCTAGAGGTCAAAGGAACATCTTTAGAAATTGATTTGGGAACTTTGTCAAAAAATATCAAAAAGGTTTTAAAACTCTTGGTCAAATAGGATCATAGGTCACTGTGAAACAATGCTTATCCACTTAACCAAAGTGACAAAAAGATTTCAAAGGCAATTACACACAGTTATAACATGTTACCAGTTAAAGGTAAAAGAAACTTTATAATCTGTTATCAAAAGTGGATCAATATTCTAAGAAAACTTTGTCATCTTAACAGAGAGAAAAACCAAATTCAGGTTTTGCACCAGCTTATTTCTAAAATTCATTTACTCAATTAAATGTATTCTACACTTAGGCAATCCTGACCATGCACAGATCTCTTTTCTCAGGACTCCTTTTCCATAAACCTTCTGTAACTTTCTGTATCCATACTAGTTTGTCCCTTATTTTTTTCCATCCATAAACAACCAGCTCTAGAACAAAATTACATTTTTCCCTTAACAAAATGCAATTCCATTCCTCATACCTTCTTTTACTGAAGACACACATCCTACTTTGCTACTATATGCTGAAATGTTTCCTTTATTATTTCTAGTAGCTTTAATTACATATTTAAATTAGAATTCACAACTCTTAAAACCTTACTTTCTAGTGAAGACTAAGAAGTATGCAATTATGAACTGTTGTTTACATTTTCATTCTGTAGATTGGCAAACATAAATACCAGTAATAATTTCTAAAAAACATGTTTTTTTATAGAAAATATCTCAGTGTGGCCCCAGACATGTTTATGAATAGTCCTTAATGCCTTTAGTTTCCCTGTAAAAGGAAGCCATCGTTCAGTACCTAAGGTTTCATTATCTTATTTTATTTGGGAATGACCTAGTCATTCAATAAACTTCCATCACGTAGCTTAATTTAGTACAACTCTAAACTTTAAAGTTGCCAAGTATCTGGAGAGAATTTTTTAAGTAGATATTCCTAAAACAATTTTCCTAAAGAGTTCACCCAAAACCTCTTTTCTCATTTACATTTAATTTAGTAATAAAACATTTCATTATACCAAGTTATTTTTCTTGTGGACAAATTTGCAACAGATATAATAAGATCTTATTTGACTTTTATTAAACCTAGGTACAATAAAAGTATACTTAATGTTGATGACTCTAAGACATGTCTGTATTAATTAAATCTACAGACAAACCTTAATACCAGGTATTAATTTAATGCTGAATATTTCCCAGTTGACATGAACTTGAAATTCATTCTGGATAGTTTCCTTTTTTATTTCTGAGAATTTTTATAAATGCTTAATTTACTTTAAGCCAATTAAGTAGAGCTCATTTACAAATTAATTTTGATAATACCATCCAAAGGTAAAGACATATGTGCCCACATGGACATATGTACAGACACAATCAGAGACCTCATCGTTTTATTTTAAAACTTAGTCATGAATCAGGTGTTACAATATAAAACTCACTACTTTGTAACAGTTAGAATAAGTCAAATTTCAAAAGGCCTCTTTCCTCCCTGTTTTTCTCCTCAGTCTCTGGAATTAGAGATGGTCTAGATAACTGTTCCTGAGAGCCCTGGTCTCAAGGCACAGGGAGAGAAAAGCATGTT